>NC_045438.1:89863107-89916715 GCF_002776525.5 Piliocolobus tephrosceles
TTCCTTCCTTCCTTCCTTCCTTCCTTCCTTCCTTCCTTCCTTCCTTCCTTCCTTCTTTCTTTCCTTCCATCTTTTCCTTTCTTTGCTTTTCTTTCCTTCTCTCTTTCTCTTTCTTTTTCTTTCCTTTCTATCTTCTCTCTTCTTCCTTCCTTTTCTTTTTTCTTTCATTCATTCTTTTTTCTCTCTCTCTCTCTCCTTCCCTCCTTTCTTCCTTCATTCCTTCCTTTTTTCTTTGTCTCTTTTCTTTCCCTTCCTTCCTTCCTCCCTCCCTCCCTTTCTTTCTTTTTTCTTTCCTTCCTTCCTCTTTCTTTTTTCCTTCCATCCTTCC
The DNA here is from genome assembly GCF_002776525.5 of Piliocolobus tephrosceles. NCBI lineage: Eukaryota > Metazoa > Chordata > Mammalia > Primates > Cercopithecidae > Piliocolobus > Piliocolobus tephrosceles. The sequence goes on from NC_045438.1 coordinate 89,863,436, forward strand.
TCTTTTCTTTTTTCTCCCCTCTCTTCCCCTCCCGTTCCCTCCCCTCCCCTTTTCTTCCCTTCCCTTCCCTTCTTTCTTTTTCTTTTGATAGGGTTCTGCTCTGCCACCCAGGCTACAGTGCAGTAGCATGCTCTTGACTCTGCCTCCCAGGCTCAAGCCATCCTCCCACCTTAGCCTCTCGACTAGCTGGGGCTACAGATGTGCACCACCACACTCAGCTAATTTTTAATTTTTTTGCAGAGGTGAGGTTTCACTTTATTTCCCAGTCTGGCCTTGAACTCCTGGGCTCAAGCAGTCTTCCCAACCCAGCCTCCCAAAAGTTTATAGGAGTAAGCCACCAAACCTAGCTTGGTATTACCCTATTTTCAGTCTACTATATTAGCCTGCCAGAGTTTGGTGGTGGTGGTAGGAGACATGAGTCTCCTGGATTAGAGATGAAAGACAGTTCATTACTCAGAGCAATAGCAATAGACAGAGTGTAGCACTGGCATTTTTTGCACTGATTCCCTGAACCCTAATTCTCTTTTTATTATTATTATTATTATTATTTTTTTATTATACTTTAAGTTCTAGGGTACATGTGCATAATGTGCAGGTTTGTTACATTGTATACTTGTGCCATGTTGGTGTGCTGCACCAATCAACTCGTCAGCACCCATCAATTCATCATTTATATCATATATAACTCCCCAATGCAATCCCTCTCCCCTCCCCCCTCCCCATCATAGGCCCCAGTGTGTGATGTTCCCCTTCCCGAGTCCAAGTGATCTCATTGTTCAATTCCCACCTATGAGTGAGAACATGCGGTGTTTGGTTTTCCCTTCTTGTGATAGTTTGCTGAGAATGATGGTTTCCAGCTGCATCCATGTCCCTACAAAGGACGCAAACTCATCCTTTTTTTATGGCTGCATAGTATTCCATGGTGTATATGTGCCACATTTTCTTAATCGAGACTGTCACTGATGGACATTTGGGTTGATTCCAAGTCTTTGCTATTGTGAATAGTGCCGCAGTAAACATACGTGTGCATGTGTCTTTGTAGTAGAATAATTTATAATCCTTTGGGTATGTACCCAGTAGTGGGATGGCTGGGTCATATGGTACATCTAGTTCTAGATCCTTGAGGAATTGCCATACTGTTTTCCATAATGGTTGAACTAGTTTACAATCCCACCAACAGTGTAAAAGTGTTCCTATTTCTCCACATCCTCTCCAACACCTGTTGTTTCCTGATTTTTTAATGATTGCCATTCTAACTGGTGTGAGATGGTATCTCATTGTGGTTTTTGTTTGCATTTCTCTGATGGCAAGTGATGATGAGCATTTTTTCATGTGTCTGTTGGCTGTATGAATGTCTTCTTTTGAGAAATGTCTGTTCATATCCTTTGCCCACTTTTTGATGGGGTTGTTTGTTTTTTTCTTGTATATTTGTTTGAGTTCTTTATAGATTCTGGATATTAGCCCTTTGTCAGATGAGTAGATTGCAAAAATTTTCTCCCATTCTGTAGGTTGCCTGTTCACTCTGATGGTAGTTTCTTTTGCTGTGCAGAAGCTCTTTAGTTTAATTAGATCCCATTTGTCAATTTTGGCTTTTGTTGCCGTTGCTTTTGGTGTTTTAGACATGAAGTCCGTGCCCATGCCTATGTCCTGAATGGTACTACCTAGATTTTCTTCTAGGGTTATTATGGTATTAGGTCTAACATTTAAGTCTCTAATCCATCTTGAATTAATCTTCGTATAAGGAGTAAGGAAAGGATCCAGTTTCAGCTTTCTACTTATGGCTAGCCAATTTTCCCAACACCATTTATTAAATAGGGAATCCTTTCCCCATTTCTTGTTTCTCTCAGGTTTGTCAAAGATCAGATGGCTGTAGATATGTGGTATTATTTCTGAGGACTCTGTTCTGTTCCATTGGTCTATATCTCTGTTTTGGTACCAGTACCATGCTGTTTTGGTTACTGTAGCCTTGTAGTATAGTTTGAAGTCAGGTAGCGTGACGCCTCCAGCTTTGTCCTTTTGACTTCGGATTGTCTTGGCAATGCGGGCTCTTTTTTGGTTCCATATGAACTTTAAAGCAGTTTTTTCCAATTCGGTGAAGAAACTCATTGGTAGCTTTATGGGGATGGCATTGAATCTATAAATAACCTTGGGCAGTATGGCCATTTTCACGATATTGATTCTTCCTATCCATGAGCATGGAATGTTCTTCCATTTGTTTGTGTCCTCTTTTATTTCACTGAGCAGTGGTTTGTAGTTCTCCTTGAAGAGGTCCTTTACATCCCTTGTAAAGTTGGATTCCTAGGTATTTGATTCTCTTTGAAGCAATTGTGAATGGAAGTTCATTCCTGATTTGGCTCTCTGCTTGTCTGTTACTGGTGTATAAGAATGCTTGTGATTTTTGCACATTAATTTTGTATCCTAAGACTTTGCTGAAGTTGCTTATCAGCTTAGGTTTTCTAAATATACAATCATGTCATCTGCAAACAGGGACAATTTGACTTCTTCTTTTCCTAGCTGAATACCCTTGATTTCTTTCTCTTGCCTGATTGCCCTAGCCAGAACTTCCAACACTATGTTGAATAGGAGTGGTGAGAGAGGGCATCCCTGTCTTGTGCCAGTTTTCAAAGGGAACTTTTCCAGTTTTTGCCCATTCAGTATGATATTAGCTGTGGGTTTGTCATAAATAGCTCTTATTATTTTGAGGTACGTTCCATCAATACTGAATTTATTGAGCGTTTTTAGCATGAAGGGCTGTTGAATTTTGTCAAAGGCCTATTCTGCATCTATTGAGATAATCATGTGGTTCTTGTCTTTGGTTCTGTTTATATGCTGGATTACATTTATTGATTTGCTAATGCTGAAACAGCCTTGCATCCCAGGGATGAAGCCCACTTGATCATGGTGGATAAGCTTTTTGATGTGCTGCTGAATCCGGTTTGCCAGTATTTTATTGAGGATTTTTGCATCGATGTTCATCAGGGATATTGGTCTAAAACTCTCTTTTTTTGTTGTGTCTCTGCCAGGCTTTGGTAGCAGGATGATGTTGGCCTTGTAAAATGAGTTAGGGAGGATTCCCTCTTTTTCTATTGATTGGAATAGTTTCAGAAGGAATGGTACCAGCTCCTCCTTGTACCTCTGGTAGAATTCAGCTGTGAATCCATCTGGTCCTGGACTTTTTTTGGTGGGTAGGCTATTAATTGTTGCCTCAATTTCGGAGCCTGCTATTGGTCTATTCAGGGATTCAACTTCTTCCTGGTTTAGTCTTGGGAGAGTGTAAGTGTCCAGGAAATTATCCATTTCTTCTAGATTTTCTAGTTTATTTGCATAGAGGTGTTTATAGTATTCTCTGATGGTAGTTTGTATTTCTGTGGGGTCGGTGGTGATATTCCCTTTATCATTTTTTATTGCATCTATTTGATTCCTCTCTCTTTTCTTCTTTATTAGTCTTGCTAGCGGTGTGTCAATTTTGTTGATCTTTTAAAAAAACCAACTCCTGGATTCATTGATTTTTTGGAGGGTTTCTTGTGTCTCTATCTCCTTTAGTTCTTCTCTGATCTTAGTTATTTCTTGCCTTCTGCTAGCTTTTGAGTGTGTTTGCTCTTGCCTCTCTAGTTCTTTTAATTGTGATGTTAGAGTGTCAATGTTAGATCTTTCCTGCTTTCTCTTGTGGGCATTTCGTGCTATAAATTTCCCTCTACACACTGCTTTAAATGTGTCCCAGAGATTCTGGTATGTTGTATCTTTGTTCTCATTGGTTTCAAAGAACATCTTTATTTCTGCTTTCATTTCATCATCTACCCAGTAGTCATTCAGGAGCAGGTTGTTCAGTTTCCATGTAGTTGAGCAGTTTTGATTGAGTTTCTTAGTCCTGAGTTCTAGTTTGATTGCACTGTGGTCTGAGAGACAGTTTGTTTTAATTTCTGTTCTTTTACATTTGCTGAGGAGTGCTTTACTTCCAATTATGTGGTCAATTTTGGAATAAGTGCGATGTGGTGCTGAGAAGAATGTATATTCTGTTGATTTGGGGTGGAGAGTTCTATAGATGTCTATTAGGTCCGCTTGGTGCAGAGATGAGTTCAATTCCTAGATATCCTTGTTAACTTTCTGTCTCGTTGATCTGTCTAATGTTGACAGTGGAGTGTTGAAGTCTCCCATTATTATTGTATGGGAGTCTAAGTCTCTTTGTAAGTCTCTAAGGACTTGCTTTATGAATCTGGGTGCTCCTGTATTGGGTGCATATATATTTAGGATAGTTAGCTCTTCCTGTTGAATTGATCCCTTTACCATTATGTAATGGCCTTCTTTGTCTCTTTTGATCTTTAATGGTTTAAAGTCTGTTTTATCAGAGACTAGGATTGCAACCCCTGCTTTTTTTTTTTGTTCTCCATTTGCTTGTTAGATCTTCCTCCATCCCTTTATTTTGAGCCTATGTATGTCTCTGCATGTGAGATGGGTCTCCTGAAGACAGCAGACTGATGGGTCTTGACTCTTTATCCAGTTTGCCAGTCTGTGTCTTTTAATTGGAGCATTTAGTCCATTTACATTTAAGGTTAATATTGTTATGTGTGAACTTGATTCTACCATTATGATATTAACTGGTTATTTTGCTTATTAGTTGATGCAGTTTCTTCCTAGCCTCGATGGTCTTTACATTTTGGCATGTTTTTGCAATGGCTGGTACCGGTTGTTCCTTTCCATGTTTAGGGCTTCCTTCAGGGTCTCTTGTAAGGCAGGCCTGGTGGTGACAAAATCTCTAAGCATTTGCTTATCTGTAAAGGATTTTATTTCTCCTTCACTTATGAAACTTAGTTTGGCTGGATATGAAATTCTGGGTTTAAAATTCTTTTCTTTAAGAACGTTGAATATTGGCCCCCACTGTCTTCTGGCTTGTAGAGTTTCTGCCGAGAGATCTGCTGTCAGTCTGATGGGCTTCCCTTTGTGGGTAACCCGACCTTTCTCTCTGGCTGCCCTTAAGATTTTTTCCTTCATTTCAACTTTGGTGAATCTGGCAATTATGTGTCTTGGAGTTGCTCTTCTGGAGGAGTATCTTTGTGGCGTTCTCTGTATTTCCTGAATTTGAATGTTGGCCTGCCCTACTAGGTTGGGGAAGTTCTCCTGGATGATATCCTGAAGAGTGTTTTCCAACTTGTTTCCATTCTCCCTCTCACTTTCAGGCACCCCAATCAGACGTAGATTTGGTCTTTTTACATAATCCCATACTTCTTGCAGGCTTTGTTAATTTCTTTTTCCTGTTTTTTCTTTTGGTTTCTCTTCTCACTTCATTTCATTCATTTGATCCTCAATCGCTGATACTCTTTCTTCCAGTTGATCGAGTCGGTTACTGAAGCTTGTGCATTTGTCACATATTTCTCGTGTCATGGTTTTCATCTCCGTCATTTCGTTTATGACCTTCTCTGCATTAGTCTAGCTGTCAATTCTTCCACTCTTTTTTCAAGATTTTTAGTTTCTTTGCACTGGGTACGTAATTCCTCCTTTAGCTCTGAGAAGTTTGATGGACTGAAGCCTTCTTCTCTCATTTCGTCAAAGTCATTCTCTGACCAGGTTTGATCCATTGCTGGCGATGGGCTGTGCTCCTTTGCAGGGGGAGATGCGCTCTTATTTTTTGAATTTCCAGCTTTTCTGTCCTGCTTCTTCCCCATCTTTGTGGTTTTATCTGCCTCTGGTCTTTGATGATGGTGACGTACTGATGGGGTTTTGGTATAGGTGTTCTTCCTGTTTGATTGTTTTCCTTCTAATAGTCAGGACCTTCAGCTGTAGGTCTGTTGGAGATTGCTTGAGGTCCACTCCAGACCCTGTTTGCCTGGGTATCAGCAGCAGAGATTGCAGAAGATAGACTATTGCTGAACAGTGAGTGTACCTGTCTGATTCTTACTTTGGAAGCTTCCTCTCAGGGGTGTACTCCACCCTGTAAGGTGTGCGGTGTCAGACTGCCCCTAGTGGGGGATGTCTCCCAGTTAGGCTACTCAGGGGTCAGGGACCCACTTGAGCAGGCAGACTGCCCCTTCTCAGATCTCAACCTCCGTGTTGGGAGATCCACTGCTCTCTTCAAAGCTGTCAGACAGAGTCGTTCACGTCTGCACAGGCCTCTGCTGCTTCCCCTGTTGTTTTTTAGCTGTGCCCTGTCCCCAGAGGCGGAGTCTACAGAGGCAGGCAGGTTTCCTTGAGCTGCTGTGAGCTCCACCCAGTTGGAGCTTCTCAGCGGCTTTGTTTACCTACTTAAGCCTCAGCAATGGCGGGCGCCCCTCCCCCAGCCTCGCTGCTGCCTTCTGGTTAGATTGCGGCAGACTGCTGTGTTAGCAAGGAGGGAGGCTCCGTGGGCATGGGACCCTCCTGGTCAGGTGTGGGGTATATTCTCCTGGTGAGCCCGTTTGCTTACAGTGCAGTATTGGGGTGGGAGTTACCCGATTTTCCAGGTGTTGTGTGTCTCAGTTCCCCTGGCTAGGAAAAGGGATTCCCTTCCCCCTTGCACTTCCCAGGTGAGGCGATGCCTCGCCCTGCTTCAGCTCTCACTGGTCGGGCTGCAGCAGCTGACCAGCACCGATTGTCCGGCACTCCCTAGTGAGATGACCCCAGTATCTCAGTTGAAAATGCAGAAATCACCGGTCTTCTGTGTCGCTCGCGCTGGGAGTTGGAGACTGGAGCTGTTCCTATTCGGCCATCTTGCTCCGCCCCCTGAACCCTGATTCTCTATCTGGTGTGGAGTGCCCCAGATGACACCTGCATACATAGCGAGTTGGATTATAGGAGAGAAACTTTGACCTTAGGGAGCCTGAATCTTTTTAAAGTGAGCAGGAAGTATGCCTGGACTTTGCTGCAGAGGGAGACACTTTATCTTCCAAGAATGTAAACCAACTTGTCTTTTGTTCTGGAGGGAGATATTAGTTCTGTCTTTCAGGGCTGTTTCCTATACAAATATCCTTGGAAAGGTAGTCTGGAACACAAAGGACATTGAGTTGTAACTCTGAAGATACTCAAGAATGTGAGAAACCCATGGAGAATCACCTCCTAGCAATGGGTTTATATTCTTTGTCAGAATGGAATCAAATTGAGAACTAAAATTTAAAGCATTTAAATCAAAGGAAATACTTAAAAAATCATAAACTTGTTTGATGAAAACTATTATGATTTACAGAGAAGGGTCTGTTGAAAGTGTCAACAATTTTAAATATGTAATTGATAAATTTGTATAAATTTTGAAGATTATTTCTGGAAATTTCATGAAAAGGAAATTATAAAGACATTGATTCTTTTTTAGAAAAAAATTCTGACAATCAAAATATTTCAAAGAGATAGAGCTCAGAAACTGGTTATTCTCCTAATATTATTTTAAATGTTGAGATAATCAATATAACAATGTTTTGAAACATTTGCTTCAGATATACACAGATGTCATTTTTATTTTTATGAAGAATTTTAATTTTGAAATAACTTTTGAATAGAACCATTTATGTCTACCCATATAATAAAAAACAATTGATAATAACATGTTTTCCAAAACAACATATAATTTCAGTTATTTAAGGGTTCCTTTTCAGGATCAAGAATGTCCTCCTAGCTTGGATGAAAAATTATCTGTTCATCTGAGTATGAATGAAAGTTACCTGGTGAGAGAAAGGAATTGAATGATTGCAGGAGACCAATAAAGGCTAGAGAAGTTTTAAAAAGCTTTCGTGAGAAATGTGAAAGTGATCTCATACAATATATGCACAGAACAGTGCTGTTCAATTGATTTGTATTTTCACCAATCATTCAGAGAATCATTGAAGTTTTTAGTTGGAAAGTTAGAATTTATTTACTGTAATGTTCAACTCAATGCAATATTTTTAAAGATACGCTTTACAGATTTAAGTTTTATTTTAAAAGCATTACATATATTTTAAAATAATTTAGGGGGCATGTGAAAAAGTAATATGTTGAATACATTCAACATAAAAGTCTATTGTATTCATACTGTTTCTGTTCTATTCAAAAAATCATTCATATTTTCTCCTAATGTTGACTTTCCACCTTTCAGCTGAGCATAGTTTTGACTCTCTTAATTAAAAAGCTGCCTTAATTTGGGGCATTTTCTACACCTGCAAAAATGTCAGCTTCTTGATGTCTTCTTCCTTTCCATATGTAATTGCAATTGGATTTTAACACTACTTTTGGTTGCTAAGTAATTTAATCATGAAGATTAGTATGATGGGAATATAGCAAATTTATTAAAAATTGAGGCTTTGGGGTCAGCAGGAATGAGGTTTGAATTCTGATTCCACTTCTTATAAGCCATAGGACTTGAAGTTATTTAATCTCTCAAAGTCTCAACTGCCTCATCAGTGAAATGGAGGTAATAATGACAATACTTTCCTCACTGAATGGTTGTTAGGGTTAAATGCTATAATATACTTAACTGTTTAGATAGTGCCTGCCATGTGGTTAACACTGAATAAACATGATCAATGATGATGAGTATGATGACAATATCAACATAACACAAAACCAAAGGTCTAAAAAACTCAACATAGTCTAATTTTTAAAAAGCCATTAGTATTAGAATCTAATTCTAAAAAGAATCTAATTCTAACTTTATTTTATTTATTAATTTATATATTACCTTCCACTTCATGGAATTATTTCAGTAGAGATGCCTAATGACATCTTCCACTTGACTGTTTTCTCATATGAGAAAACCTAGTGTGTGGGAGAAGGGAATGAATGGTCTGAGTGGGAAAGGATGGTACTTAGACAAATGGACAGAAGTACGTCCTTTGACTGAGTGTGATTTTTGCAGCTTGATGATTTTTCAAAAGCAGTTTGCAAAGCTAGGATAACTAATCTGGACCATAGCTTATTAGTAAAGTCAATATTTTTATCCCTGTTTTACAGATAGAGGAACTGAGCCAAGACATGGTAAATGTCTTTGTCAAGGTTATGCGGAAAGTCAGGACAGAACTACATATTTATTTCAGAGTATTGATTCTAAAGCCAAAGCCATAGGCTGAGTAATCCTGCTAATATGCAAAATAACTAAAAACACACCCTTATGCAATGGATGTTTTAAAAATAGAATAATGCAAATACCATTTTCAAAATCTCCAAATTAATGTCACACCTGTGTAATCACTTATTTCTAACATTACGCTGGTGTTAGTTGAAGCCTGAAAGAAAATGTATCTACAAAAAGAAACTAATTGTATTGATAAAGCAGCTTTTGGAAAAAAGGCTAGAGCTGGAGGAAGAGGTAGGGAAAGGATAGAAGAAGGAATTAATTTAATACCTTTAACACATCTGTACCTGATGCATTTTAATATTGAACTGAAATTCATGAACAAAAATTACTGGTGGGGTTTCCCACTGACATAAATGACAGTACTGAATTTCCTCGTCTGCAGCCCTAGCTCATCTGGATCTCTATGGCTAAATGAAGGAGGAAGCCAGCCAGAGAATTCATCACAAAATGTAGTAATTCTTGTCCAGCAGAAAAAAGCTATTTATTTCTTTGGTAAAGCGGGGTGTGGATAGACAGTTTAATTAGAAGAACATCTAGATGCAGGGAATAACTATATTTCCTTTCTCTATTTTTGTCTTCAGTCTTTTGCTGAAATGTGTGATCAAGCTGCTTCTGAAAACCATTTTAAATTGGCATAGATGGATCTTCCTTGGCTAAATTTAGCAGGACAGTCAAAATTTTAGTAGTCTGTCTCACCCACTCCAAGCTAATTTCCCACTAAGCATTTATGCCTGCTAACTGGCTGTTGTTTGTATGGAAATGTATAGTTTTGCTTTCCAAGAGAAGAGTTGGCAGTGGGGTATAGTAAGCCCCAAAACATTTCCTATGCCAGGATTAGACATTGTTTTCATCTTCTAGGGGGAGGTAAACCAGGCATGTACAGACAAGTCCTCTACAAAAGCCCTCTGTAGAACAAATTCACTTTCAGTATTGCTATTTCAGATAAATTGCATCTCCAAATACTTTGTATGAAAATTTCCAGTTAGTAGATTTGGTTAAAAAATATTACATTTGGATGCTGGATACAAGGATGTCATCCTGGTGACATCTGATACAATAAAAATAGTCCATGTGGATAACTAATTTAAGAAAGAAAAACCTATCGTGCTTTGGTGCTAATTTCAAATAGTCTGTTTCTGTGCTCAACAAGCCAGGTTCTATCACTACTCACAATAGGAATAAGAAATTGACTTGGATAGTAAATCTATTATGGCTATTAATGATCTCGTTGGAGTCCAAACAGTGCACTGATTTTTTTCCCCATTAACCAGATTATTAAATGAAAAGGGAGCCACACCCTCCCCAGCTCCCTGGCATAACCCCTGCCTTGTCTGGCTCTACCTCCTACTCAGGGCTCACCTTTCCAAGCTGTGTCTGCCACCCTTGCTGCTGCAGGCCCCCAGCTGAAGCTTCTTGACTAGTCACATCCATCTTTGTGTGAGCCTGGGTTGGGACTTTTTCTCCTTTTCCTGGGAAAGTTCCTTTGGTTGGTTTCTGGGTTGCTCCCTCATAGTCCCTATTTCTGACCTGATTCCCTTTCATTTATGTGGAATTGTATCCTCTCTGGTAGGAGTATTTGATTAATTTCTTCCATCCCTCTCCCCAGACCATAATCTCTTTAAGAGCAAAAAATATTATTGTATCCACAGCACTTAGTCCCTTGTCTAGCAGCTACAAAGGGGAAACATGCTAAGTATTTGTTGATTGAATGACTGAATAAATGAATGTTAGGGGAACTTCCCCCAAATCAAGTGTCAATAAAATGCAGACAAGGTGTTGTGTCTCCGAGTGATCTGAGATAATGGGAAAACAGAAGAGGCTAAAACCTAGAAGATAAACTTCTCTAGTCTCACAATTTTACTTGAGGGCTCACCCTGTTACTGAGTACCCAGGTGCCTTGGGACATGTTTATATCATTAGTGTCAGATTTATATCAGTAATATATTGTGAAAACCCTGGTCTACTAAAAAGAAAAAAAAAAAGACTTTTTTCCACAGGAACTGCTCCAGTAATGGAAGTGATTTTTCTCCAGCAGGGCTTGATAAACTTAACTACCACCCCGTCAGAGAACTGAAAGGAGCCCCCAGGAGAAAGGCACAACCAAATGGAAGTAACTTCAGAGCACAGTGCCTATGAGATTTGGATTCCAGGGTCACATTGCGGGAGTGTTCAGGGTGCCTGTGCCGATACATGAGAATCCAGGTAGCATCCTTTCCCACCCCCTGTTCCTTCACTCCCCTCTGGCATTGTAATGATTGGGGTCAGGTCTAAGCAGATATCTTTGTTCTCAAACCTCTGCATATGAAAGCGGCAGCATTAGTTGAGTTTGCATGCAGAGGACAGGTAATGTATGCAACAGGAAGGAGATCTTAATATCAAAACACATGTAATTCTTTTTGGTAGTTGTGATTTTTGTTTGTTTGATTTTTGGGTTTTGTTTTGTTTTGTTTTAATGAGATATGGTCCTAATCGGTTGGGGGCTTGGGTGCAGTGGTACAAACATAGTTCACTGCAGCCTGAAACTCCAAGCTTTAAGTGATTCATATTCCTTGACCTCCCAAGTAACAGGACTACAGGCATGTGACACCACATCTGGCTAATTTTAAAACTTTTTTTGGAGAGACCCTGCTATGTTGCCCATGCTGGTCTTGAACTCCTGGCCTCAAACAATCCTCCTGCCTTGGCTTCCCAAAGCACTGAAACTACAGGCATGAGCCATGGCACTCAACCAGTAGTTGCTTTTTTAAAGGTGTAGTCTTGGGAGTGCTGGCATCAGACTTACCTATGTGCTTTCTAAACTTCAATTTGTGCCTGCTCAGCCCCAACTGAATCAGAATATTCTGTTGGTTGGGGGCATGGGAGGTGTGTGCGAGTTGTATTAGTTTGCTAGGGCTGCCATAACAAACACCAAGAATTGGGTGGTTTAAACAACAGAAATTCATTTGCCCAGAGTTCTAGAGGCTAAGAGTCCAAGAATAGTTGGCAGCAGGTCGAGTTCCTCTGGAGACCTCTCGCCTGAGTTTGTGGATAGCCACCTTCCTGCTGCTTCTTTACGTGGTCCCTCTCTGTGCCTGTGCACCTGTGATGTTTCCCTATGTGTTCTAATTCCCTTTTCTTATAAGGACACCAGTCAGATTGAATGAGGACCCACCCAAATGACCTTATTTTCACTTTTAGTGAACTCTTTACAGGGCCTATCTCTAAATACCGACACATTCTGAGGTACTGGAGGTTAGAGTTTCAAACATATAAATTTTGGTGGATGCAACTCAGTCCATAACAGGAATGTTAACTTAAAAACACTTCAGATGATTATAAAAGCACAAATCTAAAAAGCAGTGGTTATTCTTCACCCCTGCCTTGTGGAAAAGTATTAGTCCTTGGCAGAATCAGGAAGCTCCCAGCTCTTGGCTGCTCTTAACTCATTAGGCACATCTGTGTGTCATAACCATCAAGGTCAGGGAATGCTATGTACTTTTTAACCTAATGTGATGACTCTTTCCTCCTACACTTAACTATCTCATTAGCAACTCTCAGACTATGAAAACAACTTGGCTCTGGGGCTAAATAGTATTTACACTCATAATTTTTATTTTGCCAGGCTCAACAGATTTTTTTATGAATTAACAATCCCTAATAGAGACATTGACCTCCATCCATTTAATAAACCAATAAGTGTTGCACTTCCATGTACAAAGAATGCAAATAACCTGTGACTAGCACAGCCTAGATGCCAGTGTGCTGAGTGGCCATGCCCACGGGGTTCAGTGTGTGCTATAGATTGAATGTGTCCCCCTCAAAACTTCATAAGTCGAAACAATTGCCAATGTGAGTGTATTAAAAGGTGGGGACTTTAGGAAGTGATCAGGTTATCAGGGCTCCACACTCATGGATGGGATCAGTGCCTTATTAAAAAGGCATCACACAGCATTATCCTTTCGTGCTCAGCCTTCCACCACGTGAGGACGCAGCAATAAGGCACCATCTCGGAAGCAAGGAGGGAGCTTCCACTGGACACCAAATCAGCTAGAACCTTGATCTTAGACTTCCCAGACTCCAGAACCGTGAGAAACAAATTTCTATTTTTTATAAGTTAACCAGAGTGTGGTATTTTGTTCTAGCAGCAGGAGTAGACTAAGATTGTACCAGTTAAATTTTGCAATTATGGGTAATTTGTCTGTGCCTGTGTGAGAGAATTGATCATAGTATATCATAGTTAATTGTTCATATATTTGTCTTTTTTGCCTACTGGTAAGTTTCTTGAGAGCAGGGGCGGGAACTATACTTTATTCAGTTTCATTTCTCTAAAATATTGCCTGGCATAAATATTTATTGGATAAATGAATGATCAGTGTATTTGAGAAATACCTTCAGGTTTGAGATTTGTCTTCGCTCATCATCTTTGCTAATCTCACTAAATTATACATGTGTGTTATTTTAAATCTCTGCCTATGAAGGTGAAAGAAGAAAATCTCAGTCTTTGCACAATCTCAGAAACAAATGTAAACAAACATGAATAAAATTCCAATCTATTTCTTTAATAGAAAAGCCTAGTAGCAAACCAATATGATTTAAACAAGGGAATTATCTCATTATGGAAAACACATTACGCCTGTATCAACCATTTGCCTTGTTATTGTGGCACAAACAAAAATAAAGTGGTCCTGGAATGAAATGAGTTGAGTCTTTGAGGGACAGGGTGCAAAACTGTCCCCTGCCTCCTTCCAGCAGAATGATTTGTCAATACAGACAGGGCCACTTCTGGAAAAGGGTCTCCTTTCTTTGAAAAGAGCACCTGAAACAAGTGTTACAACTCCAAGGTGGTTACTGAGACCTCCCAGGGCACGTGCATATTCCTTCACTGTGCTGCCACAAATAGGCAGGTCTTCACTGGGGACTAGGAGTCTATATTTAACAGTAAGAGTTCACTGTATTCATTATAACATCATGGAAATGACATTTGGGACATTTTATCTGCATAAAGTAGAATCTTTAAAACCTTCTATTTTGGAAACCATTTCATATCCTCTCATAACAATGCCTTTTGTTAAAATATTTCTAGTATAGGACTAAAGTATGAAGCATTTACTGAAGAAATGAAAATATTCCGGACAGCAAGCAGGCAAGGCAGTGGCAATGGCTCAAAAGAACTAAGTTATAAAAAAAGTATCTAAATAGTGTGACGTCTCACTCATCAGAACTCCCTTAATAAAGAGTTTCTAACAATTCTGATAGAATTGAAACTGAAAATAACTTATGTACTTCTGTAGAAGAACAAGACTTTTCTTTCTTAAGAGATAGCATAAATGTGATGTTTATTCAGGAAGACTAAATAAAAACCCATTTAATAAATACCTATTTGACAGTCATTTTCAAGTACTTTGGCCCCACAAACCTACGTATACTAGACATATTATAGTATAACATTTTCTTTATTCCTTTAACTTCTTCTTCATTATCACTGGTGAGAAGGTTTTAGTTTTGTTTTACAAAATAATACATCAGTCCTGAAAGATGATGAATATTGGCCAGAGAAGAATCTGTTTAGTCTTGTAAATACTCCACAAATGCTCGCATAATGGATCCAGGAATAGCTTTCCATAGTTTTGACAACAACAAGCAATAGCTGAAAGTAGCTGAGATGCTATGGGAGGACTGAGGGGAAAATAGATTTTGGGGTACCCATTCCTAGATAACTCTGAATGACCTGACAGGGACCCAGAGGAGACAAGACAAGGGATGTTGTGACTTTCCTTTGGAGTCAAAATGTTTGGAATTGGCTGCTTATAAATGTGTGTTCTTTCGGACCATGGTCTTATTGGCATGTCCTTCCAGCTGAGTAGGTCCTTTTGGCGAGGTTACATTTAACCCATTGTTAAAGGTGTCCTTTGCTGCATAATTCTTGTCAAGCACTCATAAACAACAAAAATGCATGCTTTAAACATATTTTAGAAATCACCTTTTAATTATTACTGGTCTTCCTTTCTGTTAGCTTTGCTCATCTCTGATCTCTGAATGCTCCAATATTTCCAAACAGGCAGGTCCTTCAATGTTCTCTCATTTTCCTTGTCTGCCTACCTGCTCTCACTGTGCTGTTAGACTGAGGTCAAGTTACTTCACAGTAGTGGACCTTGTTTTACATGCTTATAATCTCCAAACAGTAGAGTATATAACAGGAACATAGAAGTGTTCAATAACGTGTGTTGCTTATTTGAAATATTAAAAATCGGAAAGCATAAATCAAACAAGATTCTTCTGATTTCAACTCAGTCTTTTCTCTGCTTTTCTTAAATCCCTCCTTGAAAGTTTTAACAAAAAGATGTAGGTATTAAAGTCACAAGTTTTAAAAAATAGAAGAAAACCCCTCTCCCTTTCTGCCAGAAGCAAGAGTGATACAAACATGAATTCACTGAATCCTCTTCACCCACATAGTGCCATAGAGGCTATTTTATAAGTCAGTTATGAGCTACGCTCTGTTGTTGTTCGAGTGATAAAATATGTGACATGTTTCATGTCAGATACAGCTACTCAGCAATCTTTCACCCACTGTGTCTTCTTGCTGCAGATTAGCATCTCCTACAACCACTGACTGAGAACCTTCAGCATTCTCACCCCTGCCTCTTCTCCACCCGTTGTGTGCAATACAGCAAGAGGAAATGGTAGCTCTCATCTTAGAGAAGAAATGGGAAACTTTTTCTTTCTCTTCCCTTCCTCATACTTGGTGTTCCCAAAGGGTTAGCCCACCACTGATCATCACATTTACTAATGTGAAGCCACAGCAGTTCCTTTGTTACATGCTTTCATCATCAGCCCCATGTCCTAATGAATTGACTTGAGTATGTATACCATTGCTCTCCAGAGGAATATAATGGGCTTGCTTAAAAATAACCACCCTTTCCCATGCTGTGCTAGTTCATTTTCAGTAAACACTCTATATCAGAAAATGGCTTTTTGCTCTTGTAGTGATTTTGTGAGGAAAGATTTGGGAAACATTGCATATTGATTATTGCTGAGAAAAAATATGAAAACTAACTGTTAGGTTTTTTCTAAGTGTTGGATAAATGTTGAATTGAAAAATAATAATAGTAAGATTACTGGGCTATTTGTTGAGAAACCGGACCATCTCTTAATGCCAATACCATTAGGGGTTCTTTTTTTTGTTTGTTTGAGATAAATTTCTTGATAGCTTTGTATCACAGAATCATAGAAACTTAGAAGTAACCTTATAAACCCTCTAATCCAGCCCCATCAATTTCCCAAGCTTGGGAAAAAGTTAACAAAAGAATAAATAATCATAATAGTATATTATACTTATTTTTTTAAGCTTAAAAATTAAATCTTAAATTTTAGAAAAGATTTTATTTACAAAACATTGCAGATAGTACAGAAAATTCCCGCATACCCAGAGACAGTTTACCTTATTATTAATGTCTTAAGTTAATATGGCACATTTGTCACAATTACTAAACTGACATTGACATATTAGTATTTATGAAAGTCAATACTGTATTCAGGTTTTCTTAGTTTTTTCCTAATATCTTTTTTCTGTTCCAGGTTCTCATCCAGAATACCACATTGTATTTATTTGTTATGACTCCTTAGGCTCCTCTTGGTTGTGCAAATTTTTCAGACTTTCCTTGTTTTTAATGACCTTGACAGCACTGAGGAGTATTGGTCAAGAATTTTGTAGAGCGCTCCTCAGTTGGGATTTGTCAGATGTTCTTCTCATGGTTAAGCTGGGGTTATGGTTTTGGGGGAAGACACCGAGGTAAACCACTCACATCCTATTAAGGATACATGCTATCAACATGATTAACACTGTTAATGTTGACCTTAACTCTCTGGCCAGGGTAGTGTCTGCCAAGTTTTTCCACTATAGTCATGCTTTTTTTTTGTTTTTGTTTTTGTTTTTTGTTTTTTGAAACAGAGTCTCACTCTGTCACCCAGGCTGGAGTGCAGTGGCGTGATCTGAGCTCACTGCAAGCTCCGCCTCTGCGGTTCACGCCATTCTCCTGCCTCAGTCTCCCGAGTAGCTGGGACTACAGGCGCCCACCACCTCGCCCGGCTAGTTTTTTGTATTTTTGGTAGAGACGGGGTTTCATCGTGTTAGCCAGGATGGTCTCGATCTCCTGACCTCGTGATCTGCCTGCTTTGGCCTCCCAAAGTGCTGGGATTACAGGCGTGAGCTACCACGCCCAGCTCACACTTTTTTTTTGTAACCATCTTACATATTGTACTCTTTGGAAGAAAGTCACTTTGTACATCCCTCTACATAGATTATTTGGAATTCTTCTACATGGGAGATTTCTCTCTTCTCCCTCATTTATTTATTTATTCAAATATTTTATATACATATGGACTCATAGATAATTACTTTATACTTTGAGATGTGATGTAATACTATATTTATTTTATTGGTTGAATTGTTCCAACTTTGACAATTGAGAACTCCTTCAATTGTCTTCTGTGCACTTTTAATATAATCTCATTGATTTGTTTTTTTGTTTTTTGGGACGTTTCCTACGTTCTGGTAATACAGATGTTCCAGGCTCATCTTAAACATTTCCTGCCCCAATCCTAGAATCAGCCTTCTCTGCAGCTATCCCTGGTTCATTTTATTGGAGAATGATATTGGAAACTAGTATCTGGATACCAGTTTTACTCAATGCTATTGGAATGTCATTGCTTGTATGCACTGTCAGCTGGCACAGCCAGGAAATACCTACATATGGGTATACACTAATCTGATTATATACACATATCTATAAATATTTTTATATGTCACCAACCATATAAATATTAAGCTAAACATGATTTCATATTGATGTCTCCAACTCTAATCTATTACCCCATGGATTGTTCTAGACTTCTCCCCTTGCTTATCTATGACCTTTCATTTCACCTGTGAGAAATCTGGCTTTTACCACCTGACATCTACTGAGGTAATTGTTATATTCCACATATACTGATTTTCAAATTACTAACTTATATCCCTGTGGGAAATAACTTTATCAACTGTGGAGCAGTGCTTAAGTATAGGTCCTTCTGCCTTTAGTCTTATAAGACAAAATCACATAAGTTAGTACCTTTTTCTTTTTCCTTGTTGATGAGGTTATTTCATAACTTTGTAATAAAATTAGATTTTTTTTGGGGGGGTGGGTACAGTCTATATTCCATACTGGGATCCTTCAACTTTAAATGATTTATTTTAAATTTGCATACAGTAAGGTTCACACTTTATACTCTAAAATTCTATGGGTTTTCTCAAATGCATTATGTCATGTATCCACCATTAAATATCATAAAGAATAGTTTTACTGTCCTAAAATATACCATGTGCTTTAATTATTTCACTTTGTCCTAATCCACCCCTTCCTGAATCCCTGGAAACCAGTGATCTTTTTACCATCTGTATAGTTTTCTCCTTTTCAGAATGTCATATAAATGGAAAGATACAGACTGGTCTTTTCAGACTGGCTTCTTTCTCTCAGTAATATACATTTAAGATTCATCCATGTCTTCACATGGTTTGATGGCTATGCCTTTTTATTGCTGAGTAGTATTCCTTTATATGGATATGCCACAGTTTGTTTATCTATTCACTTGTTGAAGAACATCTTGGCTGCTTCCCATTTGGGGTATTATAAATAAAGCTGCTATAAACATGCTTATTTAGTCCGGTGTGGTTTAGGTGTCAGTTAGGGGTGTGGAGTGAGAGTTCTTCTCCATAAGATCTTCCAAGGACTCAGGTCAATAATTTACACATTGAAAATACATGTATCTCTCAAGTTTTCCCTGGTGTTGACATACAACTAGCAGCTAGGGAGAGGACAGGAAATAGCGCCATGGATTTTGCGGGCAAGTTCTGGATGTGGTATACACTTCAATTATGCCTACATTCCTTTGGTTAGGAGTCAGTTGAATGACTGTGTTAACTGTGAAGGCAGCTGGACTCTATGCACAGGAAGAAAAGAAAATAAGTTTGGTAAAAACATAACATTGTCTCTGCCATGTCACCCCCATTTGGTCACCAAATATCCGTTATACTCTTCCTTCCTTACATAGAACACACTGACATCCTCCTCAAGCTACACAGTTCAAAGTCCTGCAGCCACCCCATTCAGCTCAAAGTCTAGGATCTCAGGCTGATGTGGAGGTCAAGATGTGGGACTTCATGGTGTGGTGACTTTTGAACTCTAAAGACACCATACTGTGATGGAGCAAGGGGAGGAAAGTCACAATAAACATTGTGAGAAGAATGAAAGACACAGCAGTCACTAGTGCAGAGCAGTGAGGGAATCCTGCAGGTCAAGCATTGTGAAGTTTCCCTGCCTTGGAAATGTGAGAAGTTTCTGATTAGCTCCTGTTTAGACTTGATTCAGCTCTCTGGTAGGAACTCTGTGGCTCCTAGATCCATTCTCTAGGAGGTTCTTTCTTTTATACCCCTCTTCCTTGGCCACATATGCAATAGCATTTGGTATGCCCTTGTTGGAAGCTATAGAAATCCCTGAATGTGGAAGATTGAAGGTTCAAGAATTATTTTTAAGTCACAGTTAGAAATTTGCTAAGTCCATGCTCCTAGCTTATTTGGTCATATAATGCTCTTAAAAACTAAGTAGGCGGCCAGGCACAGTGGCTCACGCCTGTAATCCCAGCACTTTGGCAGGCTGAGGCGGGCAGATCACGAGGTCAGGAGATTGAGACCATCCTGGCTAACACGGTGAAACCCCGTCTCTATTAAAAATACAAAAAAATTAGCCGGGCCTGGTGGCAGGTGCCTATAGTCCCAGCTACTCGGGAGGCTGAGGCAGGAGAATGGCACGAACCCAGGAGGCGGAGCTTGTAGTGAGCTGAGATCGCGCCACTGCATTGCAGCCTGGGTGACAGAGCGAGACTCCGTCTCAAAAAAAAAAAAAAAAAAAAAAGAAAAGAAAAAACAAACAAACTAAGTAGGCTACTGATGCAATTTTCCAGTTATTTCCACATGCCAGTAACCTACCATAAATTCTTTATTGGATATGATTCTCACATTTATTTTATTTATTGGCTTCCTCTCTATCCTTCCCAGTGCTATTTCTCCCAACTAATGGTCGATATTTTGAGGCTATTAATCTTGAATGAGAAGGCCACATTCTTAATTTCATTTTGTTGCAGAACTGGGTTTTAAAGGTTTCTCTTACTCAACAGCTGTCTTAATCTCAAATCCTTAAATCTTAAATTAAGATGTAGAAGCAGTTAGTTTTCCAACCGTGACCAGATTTTTAGAAACTGGCCAGTTCTCTATTAAGAACATCTTTTTCTTGCACTCCCATGCCACTTTCAGTCAAGGTAACCAACACACACTAATTCATTCATTTTGTTTCCAAACAATTCATTCAGAATGGCCACTTCAGTAGGGACATGGTCTGTTTTCCAAGTTACTGCCATTTTCTGAATGTTTTGCCACAATATAACATTGATTACCATCCTCCTGGCACCTGATATTAGTTTCTTTGCTAATGTCACATATTTTAGGTT
Organism: Piliocolobus tephrosceles; assembly: GCF_002776525.5. NCBI lineage: Eukaryota > Metazoa > Chordata > Mammalia > Primates > Cercopithecidae > Piliocolobus > Piliocolobus tephrosceles. Next base: position 89,883,966 of record NC_045438.1, read on the forward strand.
TGTGTTACAGCAGCTCCCTGCATCAAAGGTATCAATTCCTGTATTGGGCAGGATAATTATCACTGCTCTTGGTTTTCAACAAAAATCTCCAAATAAAAATGTCAATGAGTTAACCCAGTAAAAGTATATTAATTGTTCCTGCCACATTACAATATGGTCTGCAGGTGGAATTGCTTCACATAGCTATTTAGAAAACCAAACTGACAGACACCTCTCCATCTTTAGTCTGTGTCTCACAAGGTCATCTTGCATATAAATGTCCAGCAAACAGATGGGAGGAGAGACCTCATTGCTTCTGTGTATGTTCTACTGGCCAATAAACTATGTGGTTTTATTTAATTGCAAGGCAGAGAAAGAAGTGTGGTCTAGCTCCAAGAGGAAAAGGAAATAGGTTTGGTTTACAGGGAGCATTGATTTTGCCATAATGTCCCTGAATTTCTGTCATCTCATCAATAAACAGGGCCATTAATAACTTTCCTCATTGGGTGTTGTGTATGAATGCTTTAATTTATGTAAGCAATATTTGAGTTCTAGATGTGTTTTCTCATATTTGAGAAATGGTGATAATCATACCTATATTCTGTATTATCTCTCTCCCTTCCTTCTTCTTCCTCACCCCTACCTTTCTTTATAAAAAAAAAAAACCAGTTGTATTCTTCAAATTAGTGAAGTTAGAACTGAATGATCTTTTATTGTACATCATATGGTCAGTGGAATGGTAGCTGATCATAACTCAGTATTTGAATTTGGTTTTGTCTCTCTCAATGTCTTTCTCCCATTCTTCAGCTATATTTTTTTCTCTTTCTGTAGCAATACTTATTCCAAAAAGCTTGTTAATTTCCATCAAACTAATTGGGTTCCACATGTTCTTCGTAGCCTTCTGATATAAGGATGCTAAAGATGAAGAAGGCCTTCCTGGTCTTGTTGTTAGATCCTTGGATTTTGTCCTCATTAAAAATCATGAGTCCTGGAATACAGACTATCTGTAATTGAATTTACCCAGACTTTTATTAATTTATAAGCCAAACACTGGAGATAATGATCATATCCAGATCATCACTCCAGATATGTCAGGCAGCTCCTGGTGATAGGCTGTGGGAAATTACTATCTTTTCACAGGATAGGTACCAACATATCAGGCTCTTTAAACTAATACATCATGATAATCAGTGCTTTTAAAAATACTGAATGCTGCATAATGAAGATACAGAAACACCGGAAATTCTCAGCAATGCTTCACCCTAATTGTCACACAACTGAAAGCCTGAGATCTCCCAACAGCTGGAAGTTGCTGCCATGGAAACAATGTTCCATTATCTAAGAGATTAAAAATTGAGACTATTAATGGACATGACAGTAGCTTGCATGTTTTATTAGTAAAAAATGCCATTATTCTAGGGCTCAGGAGAACTGGATTTTTGAGTGATGTGTCTTATTCTGTATTAAAATGGTCCAGGCATAATTTGGATGGCATAACAGAAGAAAGAAAACAACAGAGGAGGAATTAGGACATTCTGGCAAATCAATACTTTTTCTTCTTCTTGACATTCTTCTGCTGATTGTTTAACTGGGAACAGGTGCAGGTTGGAGGATGGGCAGGAAATGAGAGAAGGGAATTTCAGATTCCATTCCTTTCCAGTACAAGCTCCTTCTGACTCCCAGGCCTCCCCTTTATTTGGGGAGCTAGAGTATGCTAAATAGCACACAGCATAATATAGTGCAGCAGAATTTGGAAAACTGAAGGCCACAGATCATTAATAGAATAGGTAATAAATGTAATTCAGCGTGTCTCAAGCAGCATTTATTAAAAACAAGATGGAATCAAATAAAATAAAAAATACTGAAATGTGTTCCATGTTGTTAGGACAAGTATTATTTTTTAAAACTCTTTCTACTGGCTCACAATATAAAGTTACTTCCTATTATAAATCATGACCACAAACATTTGGAAAAAATGACTACAGTGCATGGTTAGGAGGCCAGGCTCTAAGGCTAGACTGTGAATTTAACTCCTGACTTTATCATCTGCTAGCTATATAAGCAAGTCACTTCACCTCTCTGTGCATTCATTTGCTTTTCTCTAATACAGGTATGATAATAGTAAAACCATAAGGTTTTCATAAAGAGTAAATAATTGAACTGTGTGAAGCATTTGGAGTATGTCTGGCACATTAGAAAATACTCACATGACAGCTATTGAAAATACCTCATTGATTACTTGAAGAAATTACATCTTTTGGTCACTGAACATGTCTATCTTTATGTTTACATTTGTGAAATAAGGCTAATCGTCACCATTGTTATAAATTATCCTGTTAGACCACATGATACATTGTATCTCCTAAATACTTCTTACTATGATTTTGCAGCTTTTATTCCTGTCTCTTGATACCAGAATCATAATGGGATTCTATGGCATCAGGAGGTCCTTATAGAAATATTATAAAGACAAATGCAAATATTACACATCTTTCTTTTCCTAAGAAACAGTCTTTAGTCCAATTTCTCCTTATATGCTGCATCTTGTCTGAATAGACCACGGGGGTACCATTTAGTGTGTGAAAACATTAATCCACTAAATGGTGCCTGAAAGGTTAATGCAACTTCTGGAAATGACTGACCTATTCCCAGAGGTCTGTCCTTGGCCTCTAAAAGATGGGATATTGCCCTGGACTGCCAATCAGCAGACAGCAGCAAAAAGTCTTTGAAATAGACACATAGGATCTGCTGGTATATGGCCTCTCTTGGGATCTGACTGTACGTAGGGGTTGCCTTATTTCTTAAGAATAAAAGATGGTCTAAATGATTCCCAATGTCCTCTTTAACACACTGAAATATTTTTAAATATAATTTATTGAGAACAGGGGTATCCTGGACACTAAAATGTGATCTTAGTTTTGTGTTTGAACTCTTTACCTTCACCAAATCACCAGACGGGAGAATGATCTCAAAAGCACAATCACAATCTAATTTCCATAGGTGTTGCAGTTAAGTACAAATCAAGGGACACTCATAGAATGTTAGAGTTGGAAATAATATGACAGTCCAATCTTCTCCCCAGCCTCATTTTAAAAATAAGGGAACTGAGGCCCAGAGAGTTTGAATGGGGAAGGGGGCTAGAGACAATGATAGCTGCCCTTCCCTGAGCAGTACACCACTGCAACTGTACCCGGTACTGCACTGAAGGCTTTATCTTTGTGTGCCGACTGAATACAAACCATGGCTCTGTAACGTAGGAATTGTTTGTCCTATTGTCCAAATGAGGAAACTGGGGCTTTGAAATATTGTGGAATATATTACCAAAGATAATGTAGGTATTATTCTTAAAAACTGCATACTGCCTTACAATGTAAAGTTACTCCCTGTTATGAATCACAAATATAAATGTTCGAAAAATATGACTATAGTAATTATTCTAGCATCTTCATTTTAATGACTGACAATAGAGACCTTCAATCCATTGACCTCATTGAGTTTTTTACTTTCCATCACCTAACCACCTGTATCCTCACTTCATTCCTAAGATTCTAAGCTTGCTTTCTTTTTCTAAAATCACTCTCTTACAAAAGCCTCTCCCCTTGCACCTCATCCCTTCATTGTATTCACCTGGGGAAACTCCAAGACTGGTTAAACCCAACGTTCTGCCTGCCACACACCTGTATTGGAGCAGCCTTCTATTATCGCACACAGCTGCTTCACCAACTAGTTCTACTGATCTTCCTACAGTAAATAGAATTTGTCCCCTTCTCTTTCTCTCCACTGCTACCACTGTCATTTCTTGCCTAAACTGTGGGGGTCTTTAAGCAACCTCCCTGCTTCCACTCCTCCCTACACTCTTAGAGTTACCAGAACAGTCTCTTAAACAAATATTCAGATTATGGCCTCTGTGTGCCTCAGACCCTCCAGTGGTTTGCCACTTATCATGGAACAAAACCCAAGGCCCGCCATCATCAAGCCCCTGCCTGCTTTCGGACCTCAGCTCAAATCATTCTCCCTGTAGCTCACCATGTCCTCATCCCACTGACCTTCTTTTCATTTCTTGGACACTGTGACCTTGCTCCTACCTCGAGGCCTTTGCACTTGCTCTTTCCTCTACCTTATCAGCTCTTTCTCCAGACCTTCCCATAACTGGCCCTTTCTTACCATTCAAGTCTGTGCTCAGTTCTCACTGGCTTTGAGAAGGCTTCCTGGATATTCAGTATGAGGGGACTGTTAACATCATAAAGAGTTCAAACAGCTCCCCATGGAAGCACAGAGAGGACAGAACAAGGCTTTTTCATTCCTGTTCCTATGTTCTTTTTAAGTATTTATCAATTAAAAGATAAGAAACTTAGTCCAAATCTTTCAGATTATCACTTTGATCAAAGATTATAAAATCCCAGCAGAACAAATGGCAGAATTTTCTTTGGTGAATTCTGAGGTTTGTATCCTCTGCTGCTAGTTGCTCCCTGGAGTTGTAAGATTAGGCTTGCTCTCAGCTGGCTCCCCACTCCACAGACAGACAGGCAGCTTTGGGGCCAGCTGTACAAACATGGGAAATACTGCTCCAGTGCTTTGTGGAGGAGAAACTTCATGCCCCACTGGTGTATCTGCATTTTTTATCTTCACAAAATCGACTGATGTCGTAATGACCGATTGTGCACTTGATGTTTATGTGTACATAATCAAAACCAAATGCAGCCTTTTATTGAAAGTATGCTCGTGTTGGGTGATTTTACCTATATTCTCTAAGTTCAGAGAAGTGGAAAAACATATTTAAGTTCCCATCTGAGTGATGCCAGGGCCTGTGTTCTTCCTAGAACATCGTGTTGCCTTTCAAATAATATATGATTTGGTGAGTTGCCCTGAAGGCATAATTTTCAATTAATGCTTTCAATCTCTGCATTCCACCCCTTTCTTCAGTCTTAGGATCCCTGATATAACCACCCCAAGGCTTCTACCTGTTTCTTATATGGCCAATATCCAAACTTCATGAAGGTCTTATTTGATATGGACCACTCTAAAGAGGTTGAAGAGAAAGCAGGTTATTATTTATTAGGACAATAACAGTCATACTGAGAAGGGATAAGAGAATGAGACAGATTTTATGAGGGTCTCACCATGAAGTCCCTCAAATGATACTACATAAATAGTCACTGACTTGTATTTATGTGCTAACTCCTTTTCAGATGATATATCCATGTCCATGTCCAAATTCTATTATATCCACCTGTACCTGATCCTGGAACAGTGTTTCTCATGCAAAGTAACCAGCCCAAGTAAGAATTAACTCTGATCTTAGTTTCATTAACACAGATTTTAACTAGTAGAGCTAGATATTTCAAACCTAATATCAGGAAACACTTTTGATAATGTATATGTAGTAGCTGTTGAACATCTGAATGAATATTCTTCTTATGTGATTTCTTAGATTTCTGAGTCCAAAAATTATTTAAGAACTAAATAGGAGAAATCATGACTATTGTTTTCTTTCCTGACTGTATAATGACGCTGTACTGGCTTTCCACTGGTCATGTTTTCTGAAAAGCTACTTTCTATGTCTTTTGGACAATAATCATTACCGATTATTAGTTTCTTGGCGTGGTTTTTATTTGCTAGGGAAGCTATTCAGAAGCTCCACACTCTGCTTGTGACCCAGATAGTAAGATAATATCAACATCTCTGCAGTGCACATTACCAAAACAGCAATCTGGCAGCACTGATTAGTAGGAAGGATAAAGTGGCATTTTAAAATTATATTCAGAATGTTAGAATTGTTTCATTTTAAAATACTTTTTAACCCCTTTAAAAAAATCAGGGTGTAAAACCTTTAATAAACTCTATGGTGGAGTTTGTGCCAGGATAAATATGAAACATAGCTAAAACAAAATCAAATGCCAAAGCAATCAAAAGTGGGCAGAAAAGAAAATATAAGTATTTTTATCTTCCAACTTCAAGTTGCTTAAATTATCTTGATGACTCTTCACCTTTGATTTGATGATGGATCTGAGTATGTTTTATTTTCTGTGTTATTTACCTATTGTCCCTTGGCTCCATATCTGCCATTCTCTATTTGTTTTGTGCCACTGGGGATGATAGTCTGAAACCTACATTTCCCAGGCTCCCTTGCCAGCTGCCTTCCCATTAGGTTTTTTTCAGTGGGAGACACTGGTGGGAGACCAGAAGGCAGAAAGAAGAAAGACTTCCATTTTTGGCTTCCACTCACTGGCAGGGACTAACAGTTGCTGGTAGTTTCTGAGAGTGGCAGAAGGGTGATGGTAGGTTTCCCAGCAGCACATCCTTGTAAGTAGTTCAATCCTGGCAACAGTGGTGCCTCACTGGCAGTTTCAGCCCCAGTCACGGTGGTTTCAGTACTGACAGTGTCAGTGTCTTCAGCAGCAAGGCAGCAGGTACAACCTAGTGTGCACCAGCTGAGGGCACATCAACAGCTTTCTGATCTCCAGAAACCCCCACTCTTTCCTTTCCCCCTTCTAATCCTGCCAACACCTTTTTAGGGAATCCTCTCTATTTGAAATATGTAGCATGGGTTCTGTTTTCCTGCCTGGATTCTGACTGATACATTTATAAACTACTCCAATTTATACATTTATAAACTACTCCAATATCTAATCAATATCCACATTGATTTTGAATTTTAAAGGCTCAATGGTCTTACATTTTGTTTCTCATATTCAGCTACTGAGTCTTTTACTTAAATATTTAAGTAGAAAATACTAATGAAAACTAATAATAATAATGGCTGACTTTATCAGTCATTTACTATGTGCTAAGTGTTGTTCTAAGCACTTATATTTTATTTAATCCTCACAACCCTTTTATATATGTACTATTTTTAAATCTCGTTTGACCCTGGGAAAAGTAAGGGACAGAGAAGTCCATTCGATTGCCAAGGTTTACTGCCACCCAGTGAAGAAAGCCAAAATTTGACCCAGGACTGCCTGGCTCTGTAACCTGAAATCTTAATTGCTATGGAATATTGCCTCCAGTCACCCTGTGTTCTAACTAAATGCACTCATAGATCATGAAATCTTTGGTTGAATCAGTCTTTTATGAGAGGCTTTGCAGATGTGCTTCCTGAGATCACTTCAGGAGTTGGGTAATTCTATAAGTAATATTAAGAGTGTAACATTAAGTCACTTATAGATTGTTAGCTACATGAAGCCAGAAACAATTTCCTGCCTTGTTCATTACTCTTATCTCCAACACCTATCAAGTTTCTGACACATCTGAATCTCTAATAATATATTGGCACAATACATGTTTATATAATAGATGTTTACGCAAATAGTAAGTCATACATGTAAATAAACTGTACTTACAACAAACAATAAATCAATGAATTGAAGCCTGCATGGACTTGTATGGGCTTTACATTTCATGGCCTCAAAACTGTTTTCATTGCTAAATACTTTTACTTGGAAAGATATCTAGGTAACAGAAAGGCAAAAAAAAAGAAAAAAAAGAAAAAAAGGCTTAAAATTCTTTTTCTCAGCCAGAACATATTACAGTCTAAAACTTTCCTAAAGGCGAAAATATGGCCCAAGAACATCGGGGATGAAAAGTGGGAAATTACTTTATCATTAAAGTATCATTACTTTATAAATAAAGACTATTTAATGATGTCTCATAAGTCCATAAGAAGTGTATAAAGAAATAAAGAAGATGAAATAATAAAAACATGGCATGTCTCTGGAAAGAGGCAACAAAGAACAAACTTGACCCCCATCTATCTCCTTTGGAAGGAAAACCTACAACGTTGAGAGCAAGCAGACACAATGAAGGCTTAAGCCTTTGCATGTTAGGTTCAGTGATATCATGAAACAAGAGGAAGTATACCTTTGGGGAAGTCATTCACCGACATAACCTTGGCAGGGAGAGAAATGAGTAAAGATAGAAGCAAGACTCTCTAAATAGAGATCTTATTGAGCTGGCCATCCCAGGCCAAGTATTCAGGTTGTGTTCTGAGAACTTTGCCAATATAGGTCCTGAGTAAAGAAAGTGTGTGCAGTAGACTTCTGTGAAAAAAGTACATAACCGTATTTGATCTGTGATTGAAAGTACAGGGATTGTTTATAAATTACTGTAAGAAAAATGTGATCCATCAAGACTGCAATCCAACTTCATCAAGTTGGAGGAAGTAGCATACTGAAAGTTGAGTCATTGGGATCAATCTACCTGAGATAGAGGCAATAAGGGGTACATTGTCCATAGAGAAGGTAAAAACAATAATAAAACCAATTAAGAATTGGTCCATTTTTATTATCAATGTGGCCCACAAGTCTAAATACCCTCAGTGGGAAAAATACTCTTCCCTGAAAAATATCTTTTTTTGGCCTCAGATTTAACAAGCAGAGAAATTACTGTTGTGTTTTAATTATATATATATATATATACTTGAAATTAGCTCCTTTTATAAAACTTATTTTTTAATGAATATTGTATTTCACATGCAAGTTAATTAGAGAATTTCCATATGTGAAGTTGGCCCCTGACATGTGGGATTCAGCTACAATGTATTTGTTTCAAAAGAAAGTTTGTAATAGTTTGGAATCATTGGAGGTCCCTTGGCCACAGTTTGTATCTTTACACATTCCTGTGTCAAAACTCTGAATTTAAAATAAGAATTGTAGGTATAATTAAATGAAGGTTGAGTTATTTTACCTCTGTCATTTTATGTGACCACTTGGAGTTATTTGTACTTAGAATTTTAAAATTATTGGAAACTAAGACTCAAAAAGAGAAATTGTGATGTTAATTATTCATTGCTATAACAAACCAATATATAAGTACATTTTCCTTTTCTTTTAAGTCAAGAACATTGAGAAAGTAATCCATTACTTTTTCCTTTTTAATACTGTAACATTTATTTATGTATTATTATATTATTATGTATATGAAGTTTAAGACAGAAAAATTTTCCTTGTGTTTTTTTTTCAGGACATTATTTTAGTTATAGTTCTTGCTGAAAATAATTTGTCATACAGAGGAAGAGGTTATTGAAAAATGATCTTTTCTGAGTATCAGATACACTGGGCATGTCATTGGTTAGAAGTATATGGACTGCTTGGCAAACGTCTCCAAATTGTTATTGCAGGCGAAGTCCATCAAACCCTGGATCACGGAAGTGCTCTTAATTATGTTCTTCTTCTGTGCTAGTTGACTAATTTCTTGATAGAGAGTAAGAGTAATGATGGCCTATTCTTTGGACCCAGCTCCATGTCTCATGAAAATCTTAATGTTTTATTCACTTAAGACATTTTGGTGAATGCTTTTAGGTTTCATGTGTGAGTTATAGCATTTCTTTCAGGGTGACTTTGTTTAAATAGACATGATGCCTGCTAGTGTCATATTTCTTTTTCTTCTTCAGAGCCAATGAGTTAAGGACACTTTGCTAGGGATGGACCATCAATGAAGAGTTCTGAGTTGGATACCTGTTTAGAAGCTAATATTAATTATCTACAGTTGCCAATGTTAGGAAGAAAATGCTAAAGTTCAATAAAGAAAACATTTTCTTTTACTCAAGTAAACATGTGATATAACCAATAGACTTTATGTTTACCTTCCTTTCAGGATTTAACCTCCAGGTCAATTTTCTCATATTTGATTGTGGAGTAGAGCAAGGCTAATAGAAATCATATCACAAGGTGTATGATTCAGAGAGATACCAAAATCAGTTAATAAGCACCCTGAAGAGGGCTGAAATATAAGGAATTATCATCATTAATTTGTAGAGAACAAGTTCTGTTGGTTTAAACTTTTATAACAAAATGTCTGGCTAGGGCACAATGCAAAATAATAGGTAAAATCTTTCCTGACTTCACAAGACTTTTGAATTTGTCACATATAACTTCTTCAGAAAACTGGAAAAATATAGGTACATCATTACCTGGTATATGAATTAGTTAGGTTGTGGCATGTATGATGGGATTAAAGTAGTTTCACAGAGGAATTCGGGCCTCCAGGATATGGACAGAGTTGAGGAGTGAGGGTTAGGGAGGCTGTATAGGTGAGAGGCTAGGGAAACAGTTACTCCAACCTGAAATTTATGCCCTCTAAATTTTGGGGGGAAATGGATGAACTTCCCAAGACTCTCTAGAAAAGCTTCCAGCAATAGAACAGTCTGAAGCAGCAAAACTGGCACTCTGAAGAAGCCTAAGGAACCTGTTTACCAACACATCCGGTCCCCACAACCATTGTTCTTGGGAATAATGGCTTCTCCCTCTGCCTTCCCAATCTTACATCAGTTGTTTTCATTGGCAAATTCTAACATGCAATCACACAAAAAACAACATTCTAAGCAATGGATTTCCGTACACATCTACATCACATAGGAGGGAATGCATGATGTCAGGTTAACAACAGACCATCCAGCAGTCTCCAAAGAGTGACTACTACTTGTCACCTCAAATAAATCAGACTTTGGCCTCCCCATGTAGACCACACCGAAGAATATTATCAATCTTCTGTTGACAAATGATATAAAGGAGACAATTCTCATTCATTCATTTATTTTCCCATGACACTTAGCTAGACAGTAAAATGAGGGATTGAGTGGCCAATATGGTGAACCGGAATTAGGATTAGAATTAAAAACTGGCATATATAAAATGAGAGATTTTTATAAAGCACGACCATGTGGGAGAAATGCAGCATTACACATACATAAATAATAATGGACTGACTAAATGTGTTAAAAAAAAAAAAAAAAGAAAAGAAAAGAAACTAATTGGTGATATTAAGAAAACAGAGTCTTAGAACTTCTGGAAACTTTAGGAATTATCCAGCCTTCCTTTTGCCTAAAGAAAAGTAGGAAGAACTCAAGTTTAAATAAAGCATTCAGGGAGGAAGCAATGATAAGGCTCTAGGAGGTGACATTCGCCTCTGCCCTAGGTCTAACTCTGTCTTACAGATGCAGAAATTTGTTTTCTTTGATGATAGAGTTGATTAAGTATAGAGCAGGCTGACACAAATTGGGTGCTAAAAGAATACCAATTTGTTAACTTTCTATGAAAAATATACCTGCCAGAGACCAGAAAGTCATGTTGGTCTGAATAGCACCTCTGCTTCTTATAGGCAAGTGACAAGGGCAGCCAAATCCCCAGTAGCTTCTGTGGTTGGTGTAATGACAGCAAGATTTCAGAGCTACGGTAGCAATCTCCACAAGGAGACCGTTGTGGCCAGGTGTCAGAATAACCTGACTAACACTCTCTTCCCTGGATATTGTTTGAGTGGGCATTGCCAAGATCTGACTCTGATTTTCCCTTTGCAAGCTTTCGTGGTTGATCAACACCTCTTCTGAGAGACACCATCTTTCTCATAGTTTGTGATCTTTAATCAAATGACCATCCTGTTGGTTCTGGATTTTCCCCCATTAAATCTGTCTTAATCTGGGGTGTTTTATATTAATTTTATAATTTCACCCTCACAGGGCAATCCTATAGTTCTTATTTTCTGGCACCTTATTATTATGTGTCATATAGGCTGTGGTAAGTCAATGACCATAGGGAAGTCTACCAATCAACTGAGGGTTCTATCAATCTCTTTCCAGTATCCTCACTTCTGGATTTAGAGAAAAGCATAAATGGGAAATAATTCAAAGGAAAGCCAGTGAAGATGATTTATAGTTTTGAGAATGACTCATGGAAGAGTCAAAAGTACTGGGAGAAAGCTGAGGATTGATATAATAACAGTGTCCAAAAATGCTGCATTGTTAAACATATGAGACCAAATTATTTTGCAGCATGAGGGAGTTAGGCTTGACATAAAGAAGAACTTCCTTATGGTGAGAAATGTGACAGATGAATAGGCTACCAAAAAAGGTTTGGCAATCTGCTCTGCAGAGTTTGAAAAATGAATATATTTTCACTTATTTTAGGCCATAGTTCTTTCTGAAGGCAAAGAAATGGGACACATCGCATTTCAATTTTTTCCAGGTCTGAGATTCATGGATTAATTTTCTCAGGAATAGAGTAATGAATCCTTTTACAGTTAAGTGAACTCAGAACTTCAGGTGATGATCCAAGGTAAACTACAAATAAATTCTTTTTTGTGCACTGTTTTTAACTTTTTGGGCAAAAGAAAAAAAAACTATTTGAAAAATTGATATAACCATAGACTGCCACACATGCATAGATTTGCACATGCCACATTTTGTAGGTAATTTCAAGGGATTAATGAACTCTCCACAGCTTATACAATGAGCCACTTAAGGGTCAAGGGACTCAGGTTAAGAATAAAACAAAACACAAAACAAAAACTCTTCCTGGAAGAAATGTATTCTTAACCCAGAAATGGGCGATTCTATTTTTGCATTTATAACAAAGTTGTTCTGGAATCTTTTCCACATCATGTATGCCTTCGCACCATAAGAAATGTATGACTTGAACATCTCTTCTTTCTCACTTGTTTCTCTTTTGTTCTGCCTCCTAATTTTTTTTCTTCCTCCGATTCTCTCATACCCTCTCCTGTCTTCTTTTGTTCCTTCCCCTCTGTCAGGGTCAGCCTAAAGTTTCTTCACAGCTCCTTACAACTAAATCCACAGCAATGACAGGATCTTAAAAACTATATTTCCTAAGTACAGATTTATGTCACACTTACAAGTATGTGTGGCAGAACATCATCTATGAGTAATTGTACAGAATTTACATGAAAATCCCATGTTTTTCAACTTCTTGGAATCTGGGGTCTGAATGGCCTGAAAAACATAGAAGACATATGCCACATGGCTTGAGTATTAGGTCTCAGATCTTTCCCTATGGAGCCTGGCCATTGAGGAATTCTTTTGATAGCACTTAGGTTGCCTCATTGCTATCTTTGGAAGAGCTCCTCAGGTTCTAGAGCCACTGCTGTTTTTTTCTGGAAAGTCTGGACATTCCCTTGGGGAGCACATACTAGGCATGGTTTAATAGAGACTGGCTACAAAGCTGGGGGTTGAAAGCTGTGGTATAGGGTCACCACAGCAACACCATTTAGGAATGAGTGGGCTCATTTGTTTTAAAGAAATAATTTGGGAGGACAGGATATTTTTATTGAATAAGGTATTGAGGAGTTCTTCCAAGCATAGCATTTTGTTTCCTCTTGTTGTCACATATAACTTCTTCAGAAAACAGTTACTCTAACCTGAAATTTATGCCCTCTAAATTTTGGGGGGAAATGGATGAACTTCCCAAGACTCTCTAGAAAAGCTTCCAGCAATAGAGCAGTCTGAAGCAGCAAAACTGGCACTCTGAAGAAGCCTAAGGAACCTGTTTACCAACACATCCGGTCCCCACAACCATTGTTCTTGGGAATAATGGCTTCTCCCTCTGCCTTCCCAATCTTACATCAGTTGTTTTCATTGGCAAATTCTAACATGCAATCACACAAAAAACAACATTCTAAGCAATGGATTTCCGTACACATCTACATCACATAGGAGGGAATGCTTGTTTATGTGCTTTTCTTGGGTCTGAACAATTTTCAACTTTGAATTTCTCTTCTGCAATCTGTGAATTAAGAAAATGGCTCTGGATAGAGTAACGCGACTTCTCTTTGGCAGATCTCATGTATCCCAGAAAGTGACAAAGGAGAGAAACAAAATGCTATGAAAGATCGGAGAGGTGAAGGGAATTGCCAAAGGGGCAGAAATGAGAAAAGAAGCTAAGTTCCTTGAAGTCATCCCTAACCCCTGGGTGATTAGAACTTTCACCTCTTGAGAATCCAGCACTGTAGGGATTCCTTAGATTATGGATGATAATTAATAGCCTACCAACCAAAATAAGCCCAGGACCAGATAGATTCACAGCCGAATTCTACCAGAAGTACAAAGAGGAGTTGGTACCATTCCTTCTGAAACTATTCCAATCAATAGAAAAAGAGGGAACCCTCCCTAACTCATTTTATGAGGCCAGCATCATCCTGATAACAAAACCTGGCAGAGACACAACAAAAAAAGAGAATTTTAGACCAATATCCCTGATGAACTTTGATGCGAAAATCCTCAATAAAATACTGGCAAACCGAACCCAGCAGCACATCAAAAAGCTTATCCATGACAATCAAGTTGGTTTCATTCCTGGGATGAAAGGCTGGTTCAACATACGCAAATCAATAAACATAATACATCACAGAAACAGAACCAATGACAACAAAAAACACATGATTATCTCAATAGAGGCAGGAAAGGCCTTCGACAAAATTCAACAGCCCTTCATGCTAAAAACTCTCAATAAACTAGGTATTGATGGAACATATCTCAAAATAATAAGAGGTATTTATGGCAAACCCACAGCCAATATCATACTGAATGGGCAAAACCTGGAAGCATTCCTTTAGAAAACCAGCACAAGACAAGGATGCCCTCTCTCACTACTCGTATTCAACATAGCATTGGAAGTTGTGGCCAGGGCAATCAGGAAAGAGAAAGAAATAAGTGGTATTCAATTAGGAAAAGAGGAAGTCAAATTGTCCCTGTTTGCAAATGACATAATTGTATATTTAGAAAACCCCATCATCTCAGCCCAAAATCTCCTTAACCTGATAAGAATCTTCAACAAAGTCTCAGGATATAAAATCAATGTGCAAAAACCACAAGCCTTTCTGTACACCAATAACAGACAAACAGAGATTCAAATCATGAATGAACTCCCATTCACAATTGCTAAAAAGATAATAAAATACCTAGGAATCCAACTTAAAAGGGATGTGAAGGACCTCTTCAAGGAGTACTATAAACCACTGCTCAACGAAATAGAAAAGGACACAAACAAATGGAAAAACATTTCGTGCTCATGGATATTAAGAATCAATATCATGAAAATGGCCATACTGCCCAAGGTAATTTATAGATTCAATGCTATCCCCATCAAGGTACCGATGATTTTTTTCAAAGAATTGGAAAAACCTACTTTAAAGTTCATATGGAACCGAAAAAGAGCCCGCATTGCCAAGGCAATCCTAAGCCAAAAGAACAAAGCTGGAGGCATCACACCACCTAACTTCAAACTATACTACAAGGCTACAGTAACCACAACAACATGGTACTGGTACCAAAACAGAGATATAGACCAATGGAACAGAACACAGGCCTCAGAAATAACACCATGCATCTACAACCATCTGGTCTTTGACAAAACTGACAAAAACAAGACATGAGGAAAGGATTCCCTATTTAGTAAATGGTGCTGGGAAAACTGGCTAGCCATATGTAGAAAGCTGAAACTGGATCCCTTCCTTACTCCTTATACAAAAATTAATTCAAGATGGATCAAAGACTTAAATGTTAGACCTAAAACCATAAAATCCCTAGAAGAAAACCTAGGCAATACCATTCAGGGCATAGGCATGGGCAAGGACTTCATGAATAAAACACGAAAAGCAATGGCAACAAAAGCCAAAATGGACAAATGGGATCCAATTAAACTAAAGAACCTCTGCATAGCAAAAGAAACTACTATCAGAGTGAACAGGCAACCTACAGAAAGGGAGAAATTTTTTGCAATCTACCCATCTGACAAAGGGCTAATATCCAGAATCTACAAAGAACTTAAGCCAATTTACAAGAAAAAAAAATCAAAAAGTGAGCAAAGGATGTGAACAGACTCTTCTCAAAAGAAGACATTTATGCAGCCAACAGACACATGAAAAAATGCTCATCATCACTGGTCATCAGAGAAATGCAAATCAAAACCACAATGAGATACTATCTCACGCCAGTTAGGATGGTGATAATTAAAAAGTCAGGAAACAACAGATGCTGGAGAAGATGTGGAGAACTAGGAACACTTTTACACTGTTGGTGGGAGTGTAAATTAGTTCAACTATTGTGGAAGACAGTGTGGTGATTCCTCAAGGATCTAAAACTAGAAGTACCATTTGACCCAGCGATCCCGTTACTGGGTATATACCCAAAGGATTATAAACCATTCTACTATAAAGACACATGCACACATATGTTTACTGCAGCACTATTCACAATAGCAAAGACTTGGAACCAACCCAAATGTCCATCAGTGATAGACTGGATTAAGGCAATGTGGTGCATATACACCATGCAATACTAGGCAGCCATAAAAGAGGATGAGTTCATGTCCTTTGCAGGGACACAGAAGCTGGAAACCATCATTCTCAGCAAACTATCACAAGGACAGAAAACCATACTCTGCATGTTCTCACTTATAGGTGGGAATTGAACAATGAAATCACTTGGACACAGGACGGGGAACATCACACACCAGGGCCTGTTGCGGGGTGGGGGTCTGGGGGAGGGATAGTATTAGGAGAAATACCTAATGTAAATGATGAGTTGATGGGTGCAGCAAACCACCATGGCACATGTATACCTATGTAACAAACCTGCATGTTATGCACATGCACCCTAGAACTTAAAGTATAATAGAAAAGGGGGCATTATGGAGCATATACCATAGAAAAGAAAATAAGTATCTTATAGAGAGATATTTGGAGACTATGCAAATATCATGCTTCTCATCTTTGTCCTCTAATTTTAGCAACCATCAAATGATTCTTGCCTACAAGTGTTACTGTGGTGTTTGCCAATTATTCCTCAGTATGTCTACTTCATTAATTATTTTCACATTTACAAAATAGAATTTTATTATAAAGAAGAGTTATCCCTTCTTCCTCATTTATTTGTATATTATTTACTTACATTGGTATGAACAAGAGGCAGTTAACTTTTTTCTGTGGGCTATAATCCATTACTGTTATTTATTTTTCAATAAATAATTGAGCTCCCTCAAGAAGGTTCTTTTGTCCTTTTAACATGCTTCTACTTTTTTTTTTTTTTTTAATCACTTTTTCTTTTTGGTACCACAAGGTATCCCAAGCTCATCTTATAATATACCTGCCCTAGCTTTGGAATCAGAAATTTGTCCAAAGAGCCCTGGTTCTTTTCATTAGATGTTGATGTTTAAAAACCAAGATATGAGTGCTATTACTTCAGGACCCTTCTAGCGGGCAAATACATACCACGTATTTACATACCTTTATATGTATATGTACACATACATATTTGTATTTCTATACTGCATATTATTAAAAACTATTATTATGCTACCTCTGATTTGTATCTAACATCAAAGAAATCTTCCCCATCCTTATTTGTAATTCCTGTCACTGTGAGAAATCTGGATTTCATTATTTGAAATATATTTATGATTATCTCAATCTTAGGGTGTATAAACTTAGTTTCAGAATTGCTCATACCACTGTGAAAGCAAAATGTACTAAAAAGAGTAAAATATTTGACTTTTTCCCTTAGCTTGATATAATAGACATTGTTTTCCAACGCCACCTAGCATAGTTCTTTTCTTCACCAATTCCTTTAGTGTGGCTATGTTATTCATCAGTAATACAGTTAGGTTTACTCTGCTGGAATTCCGTTTTGGACTCTCCTCCATGTCCTGGTTGATTTTAAGTATTTTTGGCTATGTGAAACATGGCCCTAAAAATCAGAAATATACGAACAATGTATACTTTCCATTATTTTTAACACTTTATTCCACCTAACCATGTAGAAAACTATTCCCACTAACATTTCTGATTTTTGCTTCTCATACTTCTTTTTGCATGCTGCCTTGTTTTCTCTTATTGTTTAATGAAGATAACACACTATAGACAATCTTTTGCAGTTTGCTTTTTGTGGTTAGCAATATATCCTGGAAATTACTCTGCATCAGTCCATAATGATTGCCCTTATTCCGCAGTTCCATAGTACTCCATCGTGTGGATATGCTGTGGTTTATTCACTTTCTATGTGTGGGTAAGTGCATGTATCTTTGTTACATATTGCCAAATTCCCCATCCCCAACTGAAAATTTGTTTCAGTTGGCATTCTTAGAAATTTAAGAGAATGCATATTTTTTCATAGTCTTGCCAGTAGCGTATGATGTCATATTTTTAGATTATTATCCAAACTGATAGGTAAAAACTGATAATTCAGTGTTGCTTTAATTTGTATTTCTTTTATTATGAGGGAGTTTAAGTATCTTTACATGTGTTTAAAAGCCATTTGTCTATTCATATATTTTACCATTTTTTCTGTTGGGGTTGAATCTTTGTTCTCCAGTTTTTTTATTTGTTTGTTTGTTTTCCTGAAACAAGTCTCACCCTGTTGCCTAGGCTGGAGTGCAATGGCATGATCTGGTCTCACTGCACCCTCCGCCTCCCAGGTTTAAGCAATTCTCCTGCCTCAGCCTCCAGAGTAGCTGAGATTACAGGCATGCACCACCACGCCCAGCTAATTTTTATGTTTTTAGTAGAGATGCGGTTTCACCATGTTGACCAGGTTGGTCTCAAACTCCTGACCTCGTGATCCACCTGCCTTGGCCTCCCAAAATGCTGGGATTACAGGTGTGAGCCAGGGTATCCAGTCTGCCCTCCAGTTTTTAAGAGCACTCCTTATGTATGAGGTATTTTAGCTCTTTATTGGGATATGTCTTGCAAATATTTTATACCAGCTTGTTAGTTGCCTTTTAATTTTGTTTATGATATTTGCCATGTAATTTTAAAGAATTTTTTTGTGGGAACATGGATGGAGCTGAAGGCCTTATCCTTAGCAAACTAACGCAGGAACAGAAAACCCAATACCATGTGTGCTTACTTAAAAATGAGAGCTAACTGATGAGAACATATGATCACAAAGAAAGGAACAACAGACACTGGGACCTACTTGATGGTGGAGGGTGGAGGAGGGAGAAGAGCAGAAAAAATAACTCTTGGGTACTGGGCTTAATACCTGGGTGATAAAATAATCTGTACAACAAGTTCCTGTGACACGAGTTTACCTATGTAACAAACCTTCACATGTACCCCTGAACCTAAAATAAAAGTTAAAAAATAAGAGAATTGGCCAGATGAGGTGCCTCACTCCTGTAATCAGAGTTTTGGGAAGCCGAGGAGGGCAGATCACCTGAGGCCAGGAGTTCGAGACCAGCCTGACCAACATGGCGAAACCCCATCTCTACTGAAAATACAAAACTAGCCAGGTGTGGTGGGAGGTGCCTGTAATCCCAACTACTTGGGAGTCTGAGGCAGGAGAATTGCTTGAACCTGGGAGGCGGAGGTTACAGTGAGCCGAGATCATGCCACTGATTCCAGGCCAGGCAACAGAGCAAGGCTCTGTCTTACAATATGATACGATACGATACGATACGTATATGATAAAATAAGATAAAATAAAATAAAATATAAAAAAAGATCAAATTTATCAATATTTTCTTGTATTGCCTCTGACTTTTGAGTCATATTTAGAAAGCCTTTTCCTACTCTATGGTTAGAAAACGACTCATCTGGGCTGGGCACAGTGGCTCAAGCCTGTAATCCCAGCACTTTGGGAGGCCAAGGCGGGCAGATCACCTGAAGTTGGGAGTTCAAGGCCAGCCTGACCAACATGGAGAAACCCTGCCACTACTAAAAATACAAAATTAGCGATGCATGGTGGCAGGCGCCTGTAATCCCAGCTACTCTGGAGGCTGAAGCAGGAGAATCACTTGAATCCAGGAGGCAGGGGTTGCAGTGAGCCGAGATCATGCCATTGCTGTCCAGCCTGGGCAACAAGAGTGAAACTCCGCCTCAAAAACAAATAGAAACAACAACAACAAAACAAAACAAAACAAAACAAAAAAACATGACTCATCCATCTTTTTGCCTGATATATTTGGAGTTTATTACTATATGCAGAGTGAGGTATGACTCTAATTTCATCTTTTGCCAATTGCTCTGGCTGGGCACAGTGGCTCAGGTCTGTAATCCCAACACTTTGGGAGGTTGAGGTGGGCGGATCACTTGAGGCCAGGAGTTCAAGACCAGCCTGGCCAATATGGCAAAACCCTGTCTCTACTAAAAATACGAACAATTAGCCGGGCATGGTGGTACACACCTGTAGTCCCAGCTACACAGGAGGCTGAGGAAGGAGAATCACTTGAACTTGGGAGGCAGAGGTTGTGGTGAGCCAAGATTGTGCCATTGCTCTTCAGCCTGTGTAAAAGAGTGAAACTCTGTCTCAAAAATAAATAAATAAATAAATGTAAAAATAAAAGTTTATCATTGCTCTAATAATTCAAGATGCACATGTATCATATACTACATTTCCATATGTACTTGGATCTGTTTATCTTCTTTTCCTTCGGTCTATTTATTTACCAGTATCACAATGTTTAAATCATAGAGGCCAGTTTCCTCTGATAGTTTTTCTTTTTCAGTACTTTTCTGAGTATTCTTATAATTTGTTTTCCATACGAACTTTAGTATCAACATGTCCAACTCCATGAATCTTGTTAGTATTGTATTGCAACTGCTATAAATTTGTGAATTAACTTAGAAAGAGTTGATGTCTTTATAAAGTTGAGTTGTTTTACCCAAGAACAGGGGAGGTCTTTCTGTTTGATCAAATCTACTTTTATGTCTTTCAGGAGAGTGCCATTCGTGTTTTAGTCCAAAGAAGAGACTTATAATGAAAGGTTCAGGAATCATGGGGCACCAACCTTTAAACACAACATGCTGGTGATTGCACCCTCCTTGATATCCATTCAACTAATATTTACTAAGCATTTATCTACCAGATGGTAGGATCTATGCTAAGACCTGTGGATACTAAAGTAAAACACCTGGTTCCTGCCTAGGAGGCGCTCACAATTTAGTGGGAGGACTATTTATTAAATTGACAGTAGCGATTACTCTTTTAAAGGACAGCCCAGTCTTTTCACTGGGAGAACTAGATTCAGTGTCTGTGAGACATCAAGGAGGATGTCGAAATTGGTTGTATGAAACCTAGCTGGAAATTTGTTTCTCAATGTCATTTATGCATGAAATAACTTTTGCTTACAGCTGAGTCTTACAGAAGATAATTTGAAAGTCTAATTGTAAAGTGTTGAAGCCCTTCTTGTTCCTGCATGTGTATCCAGTGTGATATCAAGTGGAATGTTGTAATTAGTTGACTTCAGCAGCAGCTGGTACTCAGCAAGATTTTCTTCTTAAATCACTTTACTTTCCCGGGTCATTAATAATCTGACTAAAAAGGAAGGAAATTCTTAAGACCTTTATTATGCTTCCTAATTTTTTTCTATCAGTTCTTGCAATGCAATATATGACTAGCACTTTTTCTGTGTGTGATAACAATGTTGGATATTGTATTTATATGCTTTTAACAAAATATAATTGTTGCCCAAATTGAGTGAATCATCACTTTAAAAGTTGTTTTACTATGGCTCCTTCAAACTTAATTCACATCTTATTTTGAGCCCATGGAGAGTCAAGCAGGATCTTGAAAAATGTGTGATCTGAGGTAAAATTAATTAATCCTTTCAGGATTGTCAATGTTCCTAGAAAAAGAGATAATTTATTTTCGGACTGTTCTTTGGCCAAATATCTAATATAGGATTTCCAATCTTGCATTATCTTGCTAGAATAGAATTCTAGTTTTCAAAATTGAACTAAGATAATGATAAGATGCTAATATGGATGCATGCTTATGACTTTAGAATTAGAAATGTGATTGTGAATACTAGCTAGGAAAAGGAGATGGGGTCACAGAAGGGAAGGAATCTTATTCTTTTTGATCCTTTCTTATCTCAGCTTGAAAGTAAAAGGAGATTTGTTCACCACAGCTTTTCAAAAAGCAAAGACTGTTTCTTCAGGGAGTCCAAGAGTCCAAGAGAGAAAAATGATGGAATGTGGTCTTAGAAGCTTTTCAGAATGAGAAGCAGGTGGCTATTATTAAAATATGAGCTGAAAGTAACCTTACATGGAACTTACTCACAAGTAACTCCCAGAATTTTACTAGTGTTTTTTTTTTTTTTTTTCCTTTTCTGGTTAATTTTAACCTTCCTCTTTTCTGCACAGCACTGTAGTCATTCAGTTAAATCAATTCATTCCCAATCCTGCACAGTTCCCCACTCCCACTCTGGTCTCTGACCCTTTTCTCCACCCTGCTTGTACTTTTCCTCTTTTACTTTCATTCTAAAGTGGACGCTACAAGAGAGCTATGTGTGCTCTAAGTCTTTGCGGTTTGTGACTATCCTTAACAATCTGCAAAACTGGTTTTCTTTTTTTTTTTTTTTTTGGTTCTTGTATCTACATCACCTAAAGTTACTGATCACATCAATTAATATCATCAGTTTTCCTCCATCAAACAAGAGTATTTATTCCAAAATAATAATGACAACATTTATAACCAGAAAATTTCAAAAACATAGAAAAGTGAGGTGACTGTGTCAAAGAATTATTACATACTGACTGACAAGCTGGGACATGTGAACTATGGAATGAAATATGAATTTCAGTAGCAGTCAATAGTAACTGCTCCTCACTTGACTTCTGAGAGTATAGATACAACATTCCCCACAACCCTCACCCCCAAACCACCAAACCTAGTAAGGGAAAAAAAAGCTTCTCACCACCATTTTTTGAAATCTTGGCTGACCTAGTGTTAGTGTTTTAACCTCATCCAATGCAATCACATTCATCATTGCATTTCATAGATGAATTCCTGCTCCTTAACAACCTCTCCACAGCTGGTTGCTTGCATTTCATTATATATTAAGATTTGACAATAGCTTATTAAAAGGAAGCATATTCATATTCACTTGCTACATAACTGCTCTCTTTCCTTCTGTAGTTTGTGTGTATTTTTTAAATGCCATGTAGAAGAAGAGGGATTGTTTATAAATTTGGTTTAAAATTTTTATAAAGAGAAGGATTGTTTTAGACTTTTTTCTCCCAGAGATTCAGGATTTGGATTTTATCATGTTTGAACTAAAAATAGAACTATACAGTAGTATAATTGCATGGAACTTACTGGTTCATTGTCTTCCATGGAATTAGAGGTTACTACACCTTTAATCTTAGAACAAGCTTACTTTCATTTAATTACTGTAATTCAGGACCAGCCATGCTCAAACTGACAGCACTGCCCATATACCTATCTGAGTTCTAGCCCAGGGGAAAGTAGAAGTGAGAAACACCATTATGAAATGAACACTTCTTGGCCATGAAAAAAATTACTTCAAAATTTTTCCTAACACACTCTCTTCTCTCTCTTTCTGGGACGCCAGTTATATTTGACTGTTGGATATTATCTCATTGTTATGGATATTCTGTTGGTTTTTTAAAAATATTCTTATTTCAATTTAGGTCATTTTTATTGACTTGTCTTCAAGTTCACTCATCCATTTTTTTTCCTGCAATATTGAATCCGCTGTTAAGCCCATCCAATAAATTTTGACTTCTAATATTGCATTTTAAAGTTTTAGAATTTTCGTTTTGTTGTTTCATAGGATTTCCATCTTTTATAGACAATCAAGAGAAAGGTCTCTTTCTTCATCCATAATATGCATTTTTCTGTAAATTCTTTGACAAACATATTTTCTGTAAATTCTTTGACAAACAAACATTATTGTTGTAAAGTTTTTGTCTACTGATTTCAATAACTAGGTTATCTCTGGGTCTGTTTTTACTTACTCTCAGTTTTTTCCTGATTATCATGTTTTCCTGCTTCTTCACATTTTTTATATATCCCTCCTCTATTGCTATTCTCTCACTGTGAGGAAGCCTGGATGAATAGACTTACTGGATTGGGTTCTTCCAGACTCCAGACTCCTACTGTGTCCTTCACCCCAGTCATTCAGGGAAGGCCTGGTTATTTATTCTCATTCTCAGAAGTTCTCCCCATTCAGGTGTGGAAGCTGCTGCCATTTTCCGCTCATTTCTCTCTGGAACATAATTTATCAAGGCTTCTTTACTGCCCTTGCTCTTCACTAGCTCCTTAGAAAACAACGGTTTTTATTTTATCTAGGTCTTTTATTGTAGATACTATGAGAACAAAGGTCTTTTGCATTATTCTACATCCTAACTCAAAGCAGAAGTCTAACCTACTTCTTTAAGTCAATGTGTAGATTCCTGGCAAAGGACACAGGACATTGAGGAATGTTCATAAAGTCTCCAGAGAATTTGTGGCATCAATGGTTTCTGTTAAAAAGTTGGGGGTTTGTTGGGGGCAGGGAGATGGATAATGAAATTTCCTGGGAAGATGTTATTTATGATTATATTTTTCAAATGAGATGACAAAGGGAAATATAGGGAGAGAACATGAATAAGCACAGGATCATTAGAGTCAGCATCACAAGATTAGAGAGTATGAAGTTACTGAAGTTACCATGCTGTTATAATCACAATAGTTTCAAGTTAGTAGAAAACCTTAGGTAGTCTCAAGTCCAAATTCATCTGATAGATGGTGATAGTTATTTGAGGTTCACTTGATGGACTGAATGTTTCTTTTGCTTTCTCCAATGTCCTAGGAAGCCTGTGACTAAACATCAGTGTTTCTTCATCAGATCTATAATGAAGGCCTCTCCTTCCTTTTTTAATTTCTCATAACCAAAAACCCCAGGAAGCATTTATCTTTTTCTGTGCTCTAAATTGGAAATCTTTTTTCAAAAAAATCAAACTTAGACCTTGTAACCTAGGAGAAAAACATCACACCCTCTCTGCATAATGGAAAACAAGTTTTGTTAAGTGGTGTTTTCAACTTTTGGCAAAAAGATAGCACCTCAATTAGTTTACATGAAGCAGGGCAGGTCTGAAGGATCAAAGGCATTTTGGGATGCATATGAATCCTGCCAGGTCTGTAGGATAGCACAGGAAAAAATGTGTTAATTAAGAATAGACCTCAAATACTTTAATGCTGACTCACAGGCTCAGCAACTAGAAATTCATGCTTTGGGCACTTAAAAACTAAAATCAGAACTCATGGTAATTGAACAATGTTTCCACAGTCTAAGAATTAATGTCACCAATGATTCTTATTAGGATAAGGTCCACTGTTAGGCTTCTAATTTGTGCCAGGACATGTAAACTTCCCTTCATATGCAGTGTTTCCTGAAAAGTTCTAGGAGAAGGTGCTTAAGAGTCACCTTCATGATCTAACAGGAGATCAATAGTTTATATCCTAAGGGAATTTCATAGTTCCAAACAGCTTAAATATTTCAACCAGAAAAAGCCAAGGAGAGAGAGAAAAACAGTGCACTAATAATACATACCCTAGGGAGTAAGCTTAGGATACAAGAGCAAACAGAAAATGTAGGAGGTGTGCACATTTTTAGGAAAAGAACATCTGAAGGTTGAGTTGATACAAAAGTATGATCTGTGGTTATATCAACTGTGATAAGAAGAATCGTGCTATTTTTTCAGAAGATAATTTGTTTATTGAATGTGACCAATGCCTTCTTTGGAATCTATAGAAATACCATACACTAAACTTATATGAACATCCTTTCTCTCACAGGAAAAGGTGATTTAATTATTGAAAGAGCTTTTAAAAATAGAAATTAAACTCTTCTGGCTTTAGAGCAGCTCCCAGTTGAGATGCTTTGGTAAGGTAACAGAAAAATATCATGATTACTACATCCAACCATCTCGAAGTTTCTTAAAGACACTTTGTGGTTTCCTAACACAATGCATTAAATGTAAAAACTTTGTTTACAGACTTCTTTTATCTTGACTTGTTTTGGCTTCTTTTGTTTAATTTATTTTATCTTGTATCATTCATTTATTATTATTTTTATTATTTTAACTTTAAAATGTTTTTGTCTTACATTTTCTCCTAATGAATGCTCCAGAGGGCATTGGCTATAAGATAGAAGATTTTATTCTATCTAAAAAATAGAAGATTTTATTCCTTGTACCTGGGGCCAACAGGATTTAACAAAAGGCAATTGAAGATTAACAATATTATTGTTTTAAAATATTTAAACTGCCTATAAATTGCCTATCATCTGTAACAATGACTTGAGAATATTGCTAGGGAAAGTAATAATTTATGACTCCAGACAAAAACTTGCTTAATATTCCATGGCAATTTACAAAAAATAAAATGTTCCTAACATTTTATTTATGAGTGATCATCCATTCATCCTTAATCATAATGGTATCAGAGAAACCAGAAAAAAAATAGAAGAATATATCAAAATAATCTTTTAATGTACAGTGTTGTTTATATTCAAGCCAGGAACTAAGATAACGTTTCTCTACTGACCTAGTTTTCCATCTACTTCTGCCACATTTTGACAGTCACATTTTTTAAAACTGTATGTATATGTGCATGTGTGTGTGTCTTCACTCTTCCAAGTCATATTAAATTGAAAGGCTCTATGTCTACTTATCCTATATGTCTACCTCCATGTAAAGGTTGTCCCATGATACTATAGGTTCCATTTAAGGCTCTGGTTAAATTCCATTTTCTCCATGAGCTCTACAGCTTTTTCTGACCTTCTATTGATCTTATTTTCCAAAATGCTCACCTGAGAATCATGTGATGCTAAGTGTATTGACTTATATTTCTGTGTTACATAATTTTTAAACTCTTGAAATATATTTTAATATTTGAGTGTTCACATATTTTCTTCTCTAAGAAAGTTTTATGCTCATTGAACACTGTATTCTTTATAGTTTCCTCAGCCCCTTGTACAGTGTCTGCCATGAAGTTGGCCCTCATTAGCAGAAAAAATACCAGACCATGTAAATTCTCTGAATTTCTAGCTAGAACACTCTTTTTCATCAGTATTTCTGAGCTCCCAAATCTGGAAGATTATTATTCTCTCTCTAATAAAACATATAATGATCTTTAAAAAAATAAAATAATCCATGGTAAACAATTTATGCTAGGTAACAATCCATGGTAGGTAAAACAAAATAAAACAATCCATGAGAACATTTCTTGGAGGAACTATTGCTCTAGCACTAGCATATAGCCTTGAAAACCTAATAATAGCTGCTCTAAGAAATGCCCTCATGTCCTGAAATGAGTCAGCAGTTCCTTGAAAGACAAATGGCTCACTGTTACCACCTTGGCACCCTCAGAAAGTAGCAGAAAGTAGTGCATTCATAGTCTCTCCATTAAACCCTAACAGTGGCAACTACAGGAGAGTCTGGCTCCTTCTAGAAGATTAAATGAAAAATTTGTAAAGTCTCCTGCATAGCATCAGAAGTATAATCTCATATCTGCTTTAGTTTAGTTTATTGTAGTAGTTGGGGTTCTCCAGAGAAATGGAACCAATAGGATGTGTGTGTGTGTGTGTGTGTGTGTGTATGTGTACATACACACAAACACATGTATATAATGATTATAGAGGCTGGCAAGTCCAAGTCTTCAGTGTGTGCCAGCAGGTTGGAGACCCAGGAAAGAGCTGATGTTACAGTTCGAATCTAAAGGTCATCTACTCCAGAATTCTCTCTTGGTCAGGAGAGGTCAATCTTTGTGCTATTCAGGCTTTCAACTGAAGGCCCACCCACATTTTGGAGGACAATCTGCTTTACTCAAAGTCCACTAAGTTAAATGTAGAGCTCATCTAAAAACACCCTTACAGAAACATCCAGAATAATATTCAACCAAATATATGAGCACCCTGTGTTAGCCAAGTCGACACATACAATTTACCATCACATTTAGTTTTTATTTTGTTTTAACTGCAGGTACTCCCATATTCTCTTGGCTCAGTGTGAACTTCATCTACCTGAGGGTGGGGACCCTCTGCAACTTATTCATCAGTGTATCCATAGCACCTAGCCCAACAGATGAATAAATCACTGCACACTACTAGCAGCCATTCTCAGCCGTCCTCCTTTTCTCCCACTCCCAGTGGCATTTCAGGCAGCATCTGACTCAACAGTAGTCCCCAGTGCCTTCATGTATACCCCCCACCATACGTACATATTGCCTCACTTGCTCAGAGGCCACAGGGGCATATATTAAAAGTGGATCATCCTAAATACACTGTCCATAAGCAAACTGGTATCTAATCAGACACTGGCCAAGTAACTTTATCCTACATTGTCACAGAAAGCAGGGATTGTGTTTGATACTTGGTAAAGTGCCATCTACTTTCCTAAGCACACTTATGCTTCTTTTTGATAACTTGCTTGTTCTTGCTCCTTCCCTTGTTACTTGGCCTTTACACACACACACACGCACACGCACACACACCCCTACCTTTCTTCCTCTGTGTTGTCCTTTTTTTCCAAACTTTTCCTTACTTTCATATACTTTCCCAAGAGTGGAATGGAAATAATGTTAATTCTAGGATTCACAGAGCTGTTTGTGAAGCTCTCTTGTCTTCAAGGAGAATTGTCAGCTGTTCTTTTGTCTCCTACCTTCCCTAGGGTGTAACTCACTGCACTGTTCAATGTCACAGGCTTCAGTATCACATTTAGGCTTGTGGTAGTTGTGTTACTTGTATAAGTGTGAAAATAAATACTGGAATTGGTGCCCAGAATCTAATGAAACA
Source organism: Piliocolobus tephrosceles (assembly GCF_002776525.5). Lineage (NCBI taxonomy): Eukaryota > Metazoa > Chordata > Mammalia > Primates > Cercopithecidae > Piliocolobus > Piliocolobus tephrosceles. The sequence goes on from NC_045438.1 coordinate 89,912,243, forward strand.
AGGCCATAGACCTAGAAGCCACTTAAATGTTCCTTATTTCTGTTACTTTCTTCCTTTTTGTCTGTCCTTTCTCAGAGCTGTATTTACAGATGAAGTCTGAATTTAGAGATGAAGTGATTTTGTTATTGAATAGGAACTGGATGCACATGCTTGCAAAGAAAAGATTCAAAATCAGTGGACACTTTTTGAGTACAATAATTTTGAAAAAATTTCTCTATACTATACTTTGTTGTGTGTTTTCTTCCCCACAAAAATTGTGTAATATGTAGGCCACTCAGACAGAAACATCCCTGTTCATGCATATTTTTATATGTGGGCTGTTTTATATGTGGGTTTTCTTGCTCTGTACACCAGAATCTTGACTAGATGAATGAGGTAGACCAATTCTGATATTTATCCAAAGTACTGGTTCTTTACTTTTTAGAATCACAGATATCTTTAAGGGTCTAAAGAAAGCGATGAATCCCCTATACGCACATGAAATTTTGCAGAGAATTTTAGCTTTGACCTAAAGATACCCTTCAAGTCTATACACGGGACTACAGATAAGAATCTCTAAGTGTTGTTCCCCTCCCTGTGTCCATGTGTTCTCATTGTTCAGCTCCCACTTACAAGTGAGAACATGTCATGTTTAGTTTTCTGTTCCTGCATTAATTTGCTGAGGATAATGGCTTCTAACTCTATCCATGTTCCTGCAAAGGACATGATATCACTCCTTTTTGCTGCATAGTATTCCATGGTGAATATGTACCACATTTTCTTTATCCAATTTATCATTGACAGACATTTGGGTTGATTTCATGTCTTTGATTTTCTGTTCCTGCATTGGTTGGCTCAGGATAATGGCTTCAAACTCTATCTATGTCCCTGCTAAGAACATGATCTCATTCCTTTTTATGGCTGCATGGTATTCCATGGTGTATGTGTACCACATTTTCTTTATCCAGTCTATCATTGATAGGCATTTGGGTTGATTCCACATCTTTACTATTGTGAATAGTGTTGCAATGAACATACATGTGCATGTGTCTTTATAGTAGAATGATTTATATTCCTTTGGGTATATACCCAGTAATGGGATTGCTGGGTCAAATAGTATATCCAGTTCTAAATCTTTGAGGAATCACCACACTGTCTTCCACAATGGTTGAAGTAATTTACATTCCTACCAACAGTGTGAAAGCATTCTTATTTCTCTGTACATGTACCTTGAACTTAAAAAAATAATAATTTTTTAAAAAAGAATCTCTGATCTATGCACCACTTCATTCCAGCCTAGGCAACAGAGTAGGACCCTGTCTCTAAAAAACAATCCCTGATCTATGACAAAAAATTCTGCTTACTCTGAACTTTATAAAGGATTAATTGAATCCTTTATAAAGGATGAATCCACTCATATTATGTAAGTTCTGTATATGTCACTAAATTCTTAACCTAACAATGAAACTCAAATAAATGTCAGTGGTGTTTGCCACAAACTTCATATTTCCTTCTTTCTGAGACTTGGTGAATTTAGGGAATAGTCTCTGCCCTGGTGTGGCCCAAACTCCATGGTCCCTCAAGCTGTAACAAGACCTGTTGATCTTCAGCATATTCTTATGGAGCCACACTGGGAGATATGGTTTCATATTCAGAAGCTAACTTTTACTTTTCTTTGTGCACTTGTGCAAATTTCTTTTCAAGTACAAACTCTCTATTTTATTGCTAAGTTCTTTCTCTCTTAAAAAATATCTGCTATCCCTAAGTTCCCAAAAGACTTTTCTTCTGTTTGCAGGAATCTGTGGTATAACCTCTCTCTGAATTGAGTGTTTTCCATCTGTCTGTGATCTGTACTCTTTGCTATCCTTGGGGGTTGGAAGGATAGAAGGTTTTGAAACATCCTTTGGCTAAAAGAGCATTTTTGTAGCTGGAACTTGCACTGAAAGCAGATCCCTTGCCCCAGTTGAGGTAGAAATATGGAAACCATGACACCTCCTGTTCCCCTCCCCCTACCGGAGGCTGAGGCAGTTAAAGGTGTATCTTCCCGTAACCTCATCATGCTCTGTTGGCTATGGCAGATTGAACAGAATATATAAGCAGAAAATCAAATTACTTTATTTCATAGTTATCCAGTCTTACATAATTTTTTTTTTTTTTTTAAAAGAGACAAAGTCTCAACCTGTTACCCAGGCTGGAGTGCAGTGGTATAATCTGAGCTCACTGCAGCCTTAAACTCCTGGGCCAAGCCATCCTCTTGCCTCCACTTCCCGAGTTTGAGATTACAGGTATGAGCCACTGCACTCAGCCAATCTCATACCTTTTAATCCAGAGATTTTAAAGCAAATGTTTTATGTGTGAAACATTTTGAATCCCAAATTTAAGCAAATAAAATTCAAGAAGGCAAAAATTATTTCCAAGTCCTGTAAGTTGAGAGGCAATTAATATACTCATTCAATTCATTAATTATGTACTATATAATATTGGGTAAATATGAGGCAAGCCTTCTACCTTCTCAAAGTTTTGAGTGATAAAAATGAAAAATTCAGTTAAGAGGAAAATCATTAGCTTTGAATTGAATCTGCATACAGGCCTCAGGGAACCACATGTCAATCTCAATCTTTTAATGATTATAACAACCATCTCAGGAGCTGGTAGAAGCTGACTCCAGTATATCATATATCATGCCCAATCCACCTATTGGACTTTCTATTCTGTTTAATTGGTCTACTTATCTAGTCTTATTTGACACTGAAGAATAATAAGTACTTGGTAAACCAAATCTCATTTTATTGTTTTTGGGGGAGCAGTGTTGGGTCTATCTTTATTCCAGTACCACACCATCTTCATTACTCTAGCAATGTAATAAGTTTTGAAATAAGGAAGTGTGAATCTTTCAACTTTATTCCTTTCCAAGATTTTTAACAAAATTAAAAAATACATAAACAGGATTTCATTAAAATTAAAAATGTTTATGCTTCAAAGGATACAATCAAGACAGTGAAAAAGACAACCCACATGATGAAAGAAGCTATTTACAAGTCTATATCTGGTTAGGACTTGTATCTATACAAGTATGTAAAGGAATCACAACTTAAAAACCAATTTGATTTTGATGGCTCTGGGACCTTCAGTAACCATCACACAGGGGAGAAGAGAAAGGACCTGGGCTTACCGAGATGGCCTGTCGCTACCCTGCCATCTTCAGTGGCAGCGCATGGAGCTACCTGTCACACAAGCAAAATTATGGGAGTGTTCTCTTCATGGTAGATGAGAATTCCATGGTTTGAGATCACTTCAAGTGGAAGTGGCTATTTCCTGTGTTCTGTTTTTGAGATTTAGATCAAATTTCAAGCCTTTTCATTACAGCTGAGTTCTTTACCTTAAGAAAAGCTTAAATGCTAGGCAGTAGTTCTCAGCTTCAGCTGCACATTAAAATTACCTGGAAATGTTTTGAAACATACCCATGCCTGCTTCCCGATGCAGGTCAAATAAATCAAGATCTCTGGGGGTGGGTCACAGGCATGGGTAAATCAAATGTGCAGCCAGGGCAGAGAGCCACTGAGCTAGAATTCTCTTTAATTCAGTCCAGCTCTTCTCCAATAAATAGAGTCAATGTGTTTAGAGTTACTGTCAGCCATCTACTATAACAGATGTCAGGAAACACTTATCTGTTTCTAATGAGACTTGCTTATCTGTCAGCTCTGATATTGAAAAGAGAAGCATAGTGATAGGATTATTTCTTTTCAGAATAAAATCTTATTTTTCCATTAATGTGATTTAATATTGAAATATACATTTTGGTGGTACAAGACACTCTTTTATATTCTATTTGTAATTAAAAGTATGTGAAAATACCATTTTCCCCCAAACAAAGCAGGTCAGAATATTTTTAAAAGCTGATTCTATAGGTCCGTTTGAGACAATCATTAGTAAAAGTGTAAATAATATTACTTTCAAATTTTAACTTAGAAAGAATGCTAAATTTGGATCTCAATTGCATACTTCTCTCCCAATTCTATTAAGTAATTAATTTAGAGAGGCTACAGAGAAGGGATCCCAGAAAGGGGCTCATCTTGAATGAGTACAAACATGCTATATATCTTATCTTAAAAAAAAAAAAAAAACAGCAAAAGCTCTCCTGAATCCCATATCTGTATATATATAGCATATCTGTATCTTTTTAGAAAGAGTTGTTTATGGCCGGGCAGGGTGGCTCACACCTGTAATCCCAGCCCTTTGGGAGGCCAAGGCAGGTGGATCACCTGAGATCAGGAGTTCGAGACCAGCCTGGCCAATATTGTGAAAACCCATCTCTAATAAAAATACAAAAATTATCTGGACATGGTGGTGTGCACCTGTAGTCCCAGCTACTGGGGAGGCTGAGACTGGAGAATCACTTGAACCCGGGAGGCGGAGGTTGCAGTGATCCAAGATCGTGCCACTGTACTTCCAGCCTGGGTGACAGAGTGAGACTCTGTCTCAAAAAAAAAAAAA
>NC_045438.1:89916815-89939804 GCF_002776525.5 Piliocolobus tephrosceles
AAAAAAAAAAAAAAAAAAAAAAAAAAAAAAAAAAAAAAAGAGTTGTTCATATTACTAATACTGTTTTTTGTTTTTATTTTCATTTCTCCTTCTGTTCTTGTTTTAACCCTTTAAAGAACTAGGTTTTTGTGCTTATACTCCACTGAATCATCTCTTGTAAGGGTCATCAATGACCTCCTTGCTGCCAAATAAAATGGCACATCTCAGCCTACATCAGCAGAATTTGGCCAAGTTGTTACTCCATTGCTCCAGAACACTTCTTCTGGTTGACATCTTGGATGATACTTTGTCTTGGTTCCCATCCCACCTCCCTGACTGCTCCTCTCCATTTTCTTTGCTGGTTCTTCCTCATCCCACTGATTGTTTTGGTTGGATTGCCCCAGAGTTCTGTCTTCCTTCCCCTTCTCTCTCTCTGCCCTTGCTCTAGAGCTCTAGATATTTCATATCTCCTAAAATTTGACATATATGTTAATAACTCCCAATTTATATTTCCATGTTTTATATCTTTCCTGAAGTATAGACTCATTTCTCAGAATCTTCTCTTCAACACTAATAGACATCCCTAGTTTAATACATCCAAAATTAACTCTTGGTTTTCTCTTCTTCAAACTATTTTCTTTTCACAATCTTTCCCGTTGTAGTAATTGACAACTCCACTTACAAGTTGCTCAGGTAAAACCTTGCCATCTTCCTTAATCTATTTCTTCTATACTCCACATTCAGTTTACCAGTTAATCTAGACAGGTCTACCTTTGAAGTTTATCCAGAATACCACCACTTCCATGCTACTGAAACAAGAAAGGTTCCCTTGTACGCTCACAGGGCATGCAATGGGGGTGTGACCCGCTTCTTCAGTGCCCTGCTGCTCAAACCTCCAGGGGAGCATACAGACAGGCAGGCTGTGGGGCTCCGATACCATGGCAATGTCTAGGGGTGAATATTTACAGCTCCTGAAGCGCCTGTGTTACAGGGTGCTCTTTTAGTTTTGCTCTTTTAGTTTTGCCATCTATAGGTGGCTTGTGTTAACCAGCTCAATTAACTTCTACCTTGTTGAAAGGACAGAGGGCTTTCTGTATCACCAGTTCTTGCCTTGGTGTACTGGGAGAATCGGATCACACCTGGGTTTGGAGAATGAGTGCAAGGTTTTATTGAGTGGATGTAGCTCAGGGGAAGTCAGAAGGGGAAGGAGTGGGAAGGTTTTCCCCTGGTGTTGGGCCATTCAGTGGCCTGGGCTCTCCTCCAGCTGCCCAGCCAAACTCCAGGTTGTTCTGCTTCTGCTGGTCGCTGGCCTGTGGGAGTGCCAGTGCCTGTTGGTGCATTCCTCTCGAAGTCTAACCACCTGTGTTCCTTCGCTGATGTGCTCCTCTCAACATCCAGCCGCCTGTATGTGTGCCTGCCAGGGTCTTGGGGGTTTTCATAGGCACAAGATGAGGGCGTGGCAGGCCAGGGTGATCTTGGGAAATGCAACATTTGTCCAGGAAATGCCTGTCCTCACCTAGGTCTGTGGGGGTGGAGCCCTAGGCAGGGACCACGCTTGTCTCTACCCAGCACTTCCCTTCCCGCTTCCCCATCATTTAAAGGGATCAAGCTCTTCGCTTTCCAGCACTTCTGTAACACTACCACCCTATTGCCACTACCACCTCTCACCTGTATTACTGTAGTGGCCTACTTACTGATCTTTATGTTCCCATTCTTATCAACCCCTCTCCTACACTCCCCCCACCCTCTCCGCACAACACAACTCAGGCTCTGTCACTGCTCTGTTCAAAACATTTTCTTTTTTTTTTTTTGAGACATACTTTTGCTCTTGTTGCCCAGGCTGAAGTGCAATGGCACGATTTTGGCTCACCGCAACCTCCACCTCCTGGGTTCAAGTGATTTTCCTGCCTCAACCTCCCAAGTAGCTGGGATTACAGGCATGTGCCACCACCCCTGGCTAATTTTATATTTTTAGTAGATACTGGGTTTCTCCGTGTTGGTCAGGCCGGTCTCCAACTCCCAACCTCAGGTGATATGCCCATCTCGGTCTCCCAAAGTGCTGGGATTACAGGTATGAGCCACTGCACCCGGCCCTCTGTTCAGAACTCTTAGTAGCCTCCCACATGGTTCAAGGTAAAAGTCAAATCCTTACAGTGACTTCTAGGGTCCTATATGATAGGGGCTCTGCTACCTCTTTGGCCTCATCTCCCAGAACTCCCACGCATACCCACTGGCTGCAGCATACTAGCCTTCATTCTGTTCTCAAACACTCCCAGCAGGTGTCCTCTTTTTCTGGAATAGTCTACTTCCCTTCTCTGCCCTTTTCCAGAATGTTCTACTCACAGAAGACACATAAAACTCACATCCTTGCTTCTCTATGCAAATGTCCGCTCTTCAGAGAAGACCACCCTAATGATCTCATCTGAAATAGCAATCACCCTCCACTTTTCTCCCTAACTTTATTCCTGCTTTGTTTTACTTTGTAGCACTTATTATCAACTGACTTATCATACATTTATTTATTACCTATTTTCCCTTCTATGATGTAAGTCCACAAGGATTTTTTTGTTCACTGCTATATCCTTAGCGTCAAGAACAGTGATGGGTAAATATTAAATGCTCAATAAGCGTGTGTTATTTAAATTATAACTCTGATTTCTTAGCTTTTAGCAAATTTCTTTCTTAATACATGTTCTAAATTTTTATCATTTGATTACCTACTTTTTATTTTTAACTAAAGTGCATTAAGAGTTTACCCCAAATCTTGATGAATAATCACTCATTAGGTACAATTCAGCACCATATTTTGTTGGATATAAGAAACTATCAACTATAAAATACATGATTAATTTTTATGCCACTAAGAAAAAAATGCTGCCTTTTAAGGTGTGACATGCTATTTATTGGAAGAAGCATTTTCGTTTAAGAGTTATTAAAATACTAAGTCATATATGTATCATACAATTAACGAAATATGGTATTAAGAATCTTCTGTAGGGCAGATATTGCCCCTCTCTTCCCTGAGCAAGGCGTACAGAGGCTGGTGAGGGGAAAGACAGGTTTATGTGTGATAGTGTAACTCATAATAACAGGTGTCATGAAAAGCGGGTAACCATAGAGATTATTTGAGTGCTTGGTATACTGGAGGGTAGAGTGAAAGATGATTTTATCTAAATGAGTCTGTCTCATTTTATGTTTTGTTTGCTGGGGTTTTTTTGTTTTGTTTTGTTTTTTGTTTTTGTCTTTTGTAAGCTCATTTTGTGACTATTGAAGGATGTTTACTTCTTAAGGGATAAACTTAGGCAATAATAAAACAAAGACCAAGACAAATAATTTGGAAATTAATCCAACCAATTTCTTTTTGAACCAATAAAGTCAGGTATTATCTTTTGTAAAAGAAACAATTTAGTTTGCTTTCATTTCAAAAGCATTTGAAGCTTTCCCCAAAGGATACTTCTGGTGAATAAAATGGAAATTCAAAATGAAAAACTGCCAGGTCAGTTATCAGAGTTTGATTTATTCCTGAGAGGCAGTTGACTTAAACTGTGCGTGTCTGCAAGTCATTGCATCATCGGCAGTTCTCCTGAAATTACTTGCTAGGTAGATACTAAATCACCTTACATGGCAGCTGGTCATAAAGGATCCAAGGCTTAAGAAACCATGCAATATTAGATTAGCTATAGTGTTTTACAGGGCCATTATCACTGAGAACAAACAAAGACATTGAAGGACAAAGAACAATTCTATCCTAAGGCACACATGGAATTCCTACCCAACAAAAAGTGGTTTTGGTGTCTACAGAGAAAATAAAATGTATTTTCTCATAAGATCGTTTACCATAGGATTTGTTTAAGGTTAGTCCTCACCTCATACTCAGTGTTACTTAGATTCATTTTCCATTCTTGAAAGTCCATAATATATGTATAACATAGGAGAAAGCAAAAAAGGGAACTTGAAAAGTATGTGCAAACCTCTCCTCTCTCCTGGCTCCTGAATCCTTTGTTGGGGCTCTTTGACCACTAGGCCTTTGTTGGACTGATCGCTATAATGAACTGTGGGAAGAAAATGATTTTTAAAGCCAAAACAAGTAGAATATAAGGTTGTATTTAAGATAGGCTTAAGCTACTTGGGAAGGAAGTTCCAGGGTCAGTGAGGAATCTAAAGGTACACAGAGAAAGAAAAGGGGACATGAGTTGGAACCTGACAGCTGGTGGTTGAGAGCAGCTTTGAGCAATTTCCATGAGAAATAGAACTTTTGAGAGAGGAAAAGCTCTAAAGATCCTGTGTAGAAACCTTGCTGTGCTGTGTGTGCTGTACATGCAACTATATGCTACTTCTGCCTCTTGAAACTTCAGTAAAAGCCTTTAATTCTTTCAATGTTTTTTGGAGTTATGTGTGTGCCTTTTACTTTTTGGATGTAACGGCCTAAGGGTAAATGTAAGACAGCCCAAAAAGTCCGGCTTTATTTGTGTTAGATTTACTTTTATTCTCAAGCTCTAATAGGGCAGCAGGCCCACCTTGGTAGAAATGCAAAGTATGCAAAGTGTGCTTATATTTGTCTGGTGACAGCTCCCTCATTCTATCTCAACATCTCCACCAAGGTACCACTAACCCTTGAGCTCCCCACTTGGACTGGACCACATTCTCACATCTTCTCTTCCATTGAACAGAAGTACCATACCCCAAATCCTGTTCCATGAGAGACATAGTAGGTGAGTGGCCAGTTAAATGATGAGTAACTTGTAGGAGAGTGCAGTCCTTAGGAACATGGAGTATGGAATCCAACAGACTCAGGTTTGAATTGACTCTGGCCTTTCCTAGTATGTGAAATTGGACAAACTTCTTAGCCAATGCTATGGTTTGGATACAGTTTGTCTCCACCAAAACTCATGCTGAAATTTGATGTAGCAGTGTTGGGAGGTGCCACTAGTGGGAGATGTTTGGGTCATAAGGAAGGATTCCCCCTAATTGATTAACTCCCTCCCTCAGGATCAGTGAGTTTTTGCTCTTGTGGGAATAGATTAGTTGTTAGATGGCAGGTTGTTATAAAAGCAAGTTCAACTTCCTAGAGTCTCTCTTGCTACTTCTCTCACCAACTGTTCTCTTTGCATGTGCCTGATCACTTTTCTGCTTCTCTGCCATATTTTGATGCAGCAGGTGGCCCTCACCAGAAGCTGGCCAGTTACGGCACCATGCTTTTGAACTTTCCAGTCTGTAGAATCATAAGCTGAATACATATTTTTTCTTCATAAATTACGCAGCCTCAGGTATTCTGTTGTAGCAACACAAAATGGACTAAGACACTCCCCAATCCACTGTTTTCTTCAGGTGAAAGAGAGTGGATGCCTATCTTTTGGTGGTGGTGTAAGGATTCCATAAAACAGTGTTTGCGTAGCAGACTCTACTGCTTTGGTCTCCTTAGCACCCTTTCTTTCCTTCTTCTAGTAACAGTCTGCCACTGGTACAATACCTTATCTTACAGCTACAGTGATTTCATCTACACTGGGGCCATTGGAGTCTATCCCAGGGATATTTGCTAGACTGGAGCTAAGGTGAGGACAGATCTTTGTGCTCTTGTCATGATGAAGATGGGCTGACAGCCATGTCGTCTGTTCTGTGAAGAGGCCAAGCTCCAAGAATAAAGCTGAGGAATCCTGTTTGGAGTCAGATGGTATATTAGGTTATTTGAGTAAATTCTCCTACTGAAAACCAAATAAAAAACACTGTAAGTTGTTTTTAAGTTATCTTAAAATCAGTTAATAGCTGACAAAATAGTAAGGTTAAAATTTAACTGAAAATGAGAATTAACGGTGGTAAACTGAAATCCAAAGCTGCTTATATTCATAAAAGGTTCAGAAAACTGAGGATGTGAGCTTTTGTTTTAAATAAATCAAAATTTCAGGGAACAGAAACCCAATTCCTATGGTCCATCAAATTAGGGAGTTGAATAGGAGATGTATCTCCATAAACCCAAGTCCCCAAAGGACTCCCACCTCAGTATAGGAGTAACCTTGAAGTAAAACTGGCCCACCATCTTACCATCACCACCACCAGAGACCACAAAGGAAATTACCTTTGGCATAGTCCAGAACGGGAAAAAAGAAGTTCCTGAGAATTCACAACTGCAAGCTTGTTTTCCTGCTTTCCTGTAGATTTGCAGCCGAATTTTTATCACCTGAATAGTCCAAAAATATCTCAGTCTCAAATTTACTTTAAAGTGGTCCTGGACTGGTAAAGACATGTGGGAAAACAAAAGAAAATCTTCTCTAAAAATATATTTTATCATAGGCCTTATGAACGTTCCACAAATGATTTTTTCAGGAAAAAAATGTAAAGCTCACAGTAAAAACTAAAATTTTAAAAAGCACACAAGGAAACAGAGCTATATGAGTAAAACTACAAAATACTAGATAGAAGAAACAAACTAGAAAGACCTTAGGTATTAGAATTACCAGAAGAGAATTATTTCTAAAATGTGTACCATACTTAAAAACAAGTTTGTAAACATTATAAAGCAAATTATAAAAGACTAGCTCCATACCATGCATGATGGTGAACCACAATGCAAATAAATTTGCAATGGAAATCAAAAAGACAGCAATAATGTTCCTATGTATTTGAATATTAAGCAACACATGATTACAAACTGAATAGAAAAACTATGAAAATTAGAAAATATTTTTAACTGAGTGATATTAAAAATACTACCTTTGTTTTGCTTTTTAAAATTATACTTTAAGTTCTGGAATACATGTGCAGAACGTGCAGGTTTGTTACACAGGTATACACATGCCATGGTGGTTTGCCGCACCCACAACTGGTCATCTACGTCAGGTATTTCTCCTAATACTATCCCTCCCCTACCCCCAACCCCTGACAGGCCCTGGTATGTGATGTTCCCCTTCCTGTGTCCATGTGTTCTCATTGTTCAACTCCCACTTATGAGTGAGAGCATGTAGTGTTTGGTTTTCTGTTTCTGTGTTAGTTTGTTGTGAATGATGGTTTCCAGATTTATCCATGTCCTGAAAAGGACATGAACTCATCCTTTTTTACGGCTGCATAGTATTACATGGCATATATGTACCATATTTTCTTTATCCAGTCTATAATTGATGGGCATTTGGGTTGGTTCCAAGTCTTTGTTATTGTGAATAGTGCTGCAGTAAACATATGTGTGCATGTGTCTTTATAGTAGAATGATTTATAATCCTTTGGGTATATACCCAGTAATGGGATTCCTGCGTCAAATGGTATTTCCTGTTCTAGATCCTTGAGGAATCGCCTCAACTGTTTTCCACAATGGTTGAACTAATTTACACTCCCACCAACAGTGTAAAAACATTCCTATTTGTCCACATCCTCTCCAGCATCTGTTGTTTCCTGACTTTTTAATGATTCTAACTGGCGTATGATGGTATCTCATTGTGGTTTTGATTTGCATTTCTCTAATGACCAGTGATGATGAATATGTTGAGTAGGAGTGGTGAGAGAGGGAATTCCTGTCTTGTGCCAGTTTTCAAAGGGAATGCTTCCAGTTTTTGTCCATTCAGTATGATATTGGCTGTGGGTTTGTCATAAATAGCTCTTATCATTTTGAGATAACATTTCATCAATACCGAATTTTTTTAGAGTTTTTAGCATGAAGGGCTGTTGAATTTTGTCAAAGGCCTTTTCTGCATCTATTGAGATAATCATGTGGTTTTTGTCTTTGGTTCTGTTTATATGCTGGATTATGTTTATTGATTTGCATATGTTGAACCAGTCTTGCATCCCAGGGAGGAAGCCCACTTGAGCATGGTGGATAAGGTTTTTGATGTGCTGCTGGGTTTGATTTGCCAGTATTTTATTGAGGATTTTTGCATTGATGTTCATCAGGGATATTGGTCTAAAATTCTCTTTTTTTGTTGTATCTCTGCCAGGCTTTGGTATCAGGATTATGTTGGCCTCATAAAATGAGTTAGGGAGGATTCCCTCTTTTTCTATTGATTGGAATAGTTTCAGAAGGAATGGTACCAACTCCTCCTTGTACTCCAGTAGAATTCGGCTGTGAATCCATCTGGTCCTGGATTTTTTTTGGTTGGTAGGCTATTAATTATTGCCTCAATTTCAGGGCCTGCTATTGGTCTATTCAGGGATTCAGCTTCTTCCTGGTTTAGTCTTGGGAGAGTGTAAGTGTCCAGGAAATTATCCATTTCTTCTAGGTTTTCTAGTTGATTTGCGTAGAGGTGTTTATAGTATTCTCTGATGGTAGTTTGTATTTCTGTGGGGTTGGTGGTGATATCCCCTTTATCATTTTCTATTGTGTCTATATGATTCTTCTCTCTTTTCTTCTTTGTTAGTCTTCCTAGCGGTCTATCAATTTTGTTGATCTTTTCAAAAAATCAGCTCCTGGATTCATTGATGTTTTGGAGGGTTTTTTGTCTCTATCTCCTTCAGTTCTTCTCTGATCTTAGTTATTTCTTGCCTTCTGCTAGCTTTTGAATGTGTTTGCTCTTGCTTCTCTAGTTCTTTTAATTGTGATGTTAGAGTGTCAATTTTAGATCTTTCCTGCTTTCTCTTGTGGGCATTTAGTGCTATAAATTTCCCTCTCCACACTGCTTTAAACATGTCCCAGAGATTCTGGTATGTTGTATCTTTGTTCTCATTGGTTTCAAAGAACATCTTTATTTCTGCCTTCATTTCATTGTGTACCCAGTAGCCATTCAGGAGCAGGTCGTTCAGTTTCCGGGTAGTTGAGCGGTTTTGATCAAGTTTCTTAGTCCTGAGTTCTAGTTTGATTGCACTGTGGTCTGAGAAACAGTTTGTTATAATTTCTGTTCTTTTACATTTGCTGAGGAGAGCTTTACTTCCAACTATGTGGTCAATTTTGGAATAAGTGCAATGTGGTGGTGAGAAGAATGTATATTCTGTTGTTTTGGGATGGAGAGTTCTGCAGATGTCTATTAGGTCCACTTGGTGCAGAGTTGCATTCAATTCCTGGATATCCTTGTTAACTTTCTGTCTTGTTGGTCTTTCTAATGTTGACAGTGGGGTGTTAAAGTCTCCCATTATTATTGTGTGGGAGTCTAAGTCTCTTTGTAAGTCTCTAAGGACTTGCTTTATGAATCTGGGTGCTCCTGTATTGGGTGCATATATATTTAGGATAGTTACCTCTTCCTGATGAATTGATCCCTTTACCATTATGTAATGGCCTTCTTTGTGTCTTTTGATCTTTGATGGTTTAAAGTCTGTTTTATTAGAAACTAGGATTGCAACCCCTGCTTTTTTTGTTTGTTTGTTTGTTTTTCTTTTGCTTGATAGATCTTCCTCCATCCCTTTATTTTGAGCCTAGGTATGTCTCTGCATGTGAGATGGGTCTCCTTAGTGCTTCCTTGCTCTTGTAAGGCAGGCCTGGTGATGACAAAATGTCTCAGCATTTGCTTGTCTGTAAAGGATTTTATTTCTCCTTCATGTATGAAGCTTAGTTTGACTGGATATGAAATTCTGGGTTGAAAATTCTTTTCTTTAAGAATGTTGAATGTTGACACCTGTGCTCTTCTGGCTTGTAGGGTTTCTGTAGAGAGATCTGCTGTTAGTCCGATGGCTTCCCTTTGTAGGTGACCCGACCTTTCTTTCTGGCTGCCGTTAACATTTTTTCCTTCATTTCAACCTTGGCGAAGCTGAAGATTATGTGTCTTGGGATTACTCTACTTGAGAATTGTCTTTGTGGTGTTCTCTGTATTTCCTGAATTTGAATGTTGGCCTGTCTTGCTAGGTTGGGGAAGTTCTCTTGGATAATCTCCTGAGAGTGTTTTCCAACTTGGTTCCATTCTCCCTGTCACTTTCAGGTACACCAGTCAAACATAGGTTTGGTCTTTTGACATAGTCCCATATTTCTTGGAGGTTTTGTTTGTTGCTTTTCATTCTTTTTTATCTAATCTTGTCTTCACACTTTATTTCATTAAGTTGATTTTCAATCTCTGATATCTTTTCTTCTGGCTGATTGATTCATCTATTGATACTTGTGTATGCTTCATGAAGTTCTTGTGCTGTGTTTTTCCAGATCCATCAGGTCATTTATGTTCTTCTCTAAACTGATTATTCTAGTTAGCAATTCATCTAACTTTTTTCAAGGTTCTTAGCTTCCTTGCATTGGGTTAGAACATGTTCCTTTAGCTCAGAGGAGTATGTTATTACCCACTTTCTGAAGCCTACTTCTGTCAAATCGTGAAACTTGTTCTCCATACTGTTTTGTTCCCTTGCTGGCGAGGAGTTATGATCCCTTGAAGGAGAGGAGGCATCCTGATTTTTTGCAATTTTCAGCCTTTTTGTGCTGGGTTTTCCTAATCTTCATGGATCTATCTACCCTTGGTCTTTGACACTGGTGACCTTTGGATGGGGTTTTTTGTGGACATTTTTTGTTGTTGTTGATGTTGATACTATTCATTTCTGTTTGTTAATTTTTCTTCTAACAGTCAGGCTCCTCAACTGCAGGTCTGCTGGAGTTCGCTGTAGGTCCACTCCAGACCCTGTTTGCCTGGCTGTTTGCCTCACCAGTGGAGGCTGCAGAACAGCAAAGATTGCTGCCTGTTCCTTCCTCTGGAAGCTTCATCCCAGAGGGGCACTTGCCAGATGCCAGCCGGAGCTCTCCTGTATGAAGTGTTTGTTGACTCCTGCTGGGAGGTGTCCTCCAGTCAGGAGGCATGGGGGTCAGGGACCCACTTGAGGAGGCAGTCTGTCCCTTAGCAGAGCTCAAGCACTGTGCTGGGGGATCCACTGCTCTCTTCAGAGCCAGCAGGCAGGAATGTTTAAGTCTGTTGAAGCTGCACCCACAGCTGCCCTTCCCCCCAGGTGCTCTGTCCCAGGGAAATGGGAGTTTGATCTATTAGCCCCTGACTGGGGTTGCTGCCTTTCTTTCAGAGATGTCCTGCCCAGAGAGGAGAAATCTAGAGAGGCAGTCTGGCTAGAGCAGCTTTGCTGAGTTGTGGTGAGCTTTGCCCAGTTCAAACTTCCAGTGGCTTTGTTTACACTGTGAGGGGAAAACTGCCTACTCAAGCCTCAGTAATGGTGGACACCCCTCCCCTGACCAAGCTCCAACATCCCAGGTCAACTTCAGACTGCTGTGCTGGTGGTGAGAATTTCAAGCCAGTGGATCTTAGCTTGCTGGGCTTTGTGGGAGTGGGATTTGCTTAGCCAGACCACTTGGCTCCCTGGCTTCAGCCCATTTCCCAGGGAAGTGAATGGTTCTGTCTCGTTGGTGTTCCAGGAGCCACTGGGGTATGAAAAAAAAAAAAAAAAAAAAAACTCCTGCAGCTAGCTCACTGTCTGCCCAAACAGCTGCCCAGTTTTGTGCTTGAAACCCAGGGCCCTGGTGGTGTAGGCACCCAAGGGAATCTCCTGGTCTGCAGGTTGTGACGATAGTGGGAAAAGTATAGTACCTGGGTCAGAATGCACCATTCCTCATGCACAGTACTTCAAGGCTTCCCTTGGCTAGGTGAGGGAGTTTCCTGACCCCCTGTGCTTTCTGAGTAAGGCAATGCCCCACACTGCTTTGGCTCGCCCTCTGTGGGCTGCACGCAGTGTCTAACCAGTCCCGATGAGAAGAGTCAGGTATCTCAGTTGGAAATGCAGAAATCACCCTCCTTCTCCATTGATGTCTCTAGGAGCTGCAGACTGGAGCTGTTTCTATTTGACCATCTCATCAGTCACCTGAAAATACTATGTTTTAAAACTTGTAGGACATAGCTAAGGTGAAACTCAGAGGGAAATTTAATGACCTAAAATTCCTATCATTCAAAAAAATGAGAGGCTGAAAATTAATGAGCTGAGAAGTTAGAAAAGTGTGGGAAAATAAAACCAAAGAAAGACAAAAAAAAAAAAAAAAAAAAAAAAGGAAAATAATTCAGCAAAGCCAAAAGATGATTCTGTAAAAAAACAAAAACAGAAGATTAAAAAAACCCAATAATTTACAAAACTCTGGTAAATGTTGTGAAGACAGTAACTTTCTGGCTGCAAGGTTCAGAAAACAGGATACTGATTTGGGACATTGAATCTGTGGTTTTTAAAACATTTCATAGGAGATTGTGATGTACAGTCATGCTTGGAAACCACTGACTTAAAAGACAGTTGTACTTTTAGCAAGAAATAATTATTTCCTATAACAAATTTCACACACTTTATAAGGACAATATGGCCATGAGATACTTTTTCACCATTTGTGTTGCCATTTACCATAAAATGACTCCCACAACCTATGTAAAAGTGGACTTTAAATTCTACCCCATTAGGAATTTTTCTTTTCAGTTAACAATACTCTTCACTTTTCCTTGCTCAAGTGCAAATGTTCCTTAGTAGGGTAAAATATAAAGTCACTAACAGATTTATAAAATTTTCCTTGTGGGATACCTTTATGTTATGCTTAAAAGCATCAAGAAGGATAAAGAAAGAGAAAGAGGAGGATGGGAAAGAGGGGAAAGGGCTAGTCTCAACCCTTTTACATTGTTTTAAATTCACACCTATGCCAGACTTTCCATTCACTACGGGCTTGTTCCAAAAGTTGAATACATGACAATGAGCAGGAAACCACACAGTTCAGATAGTGGCATGGCACTGCCATATCCACCTCAAGGTGTATGCTTTCAAATGTGAATCTTAATGAAATGATAAATTATTACATTTTAATGACCTTTGGTGTCACTTGTAATGCTTGAGTCTATAAATGTAAAATCCTTGACAGTCAAAGATCAGCTAATTTGTAAACTGCAATTCAACTGAGCAGTAGAAAAATTAAGAATATCAATCCTATAGTCTCATGACAGCAGTCCACAATCTTCTGTATTAAAAGGTCTGTGCAATATTTAGGTGTGAACAAGGTATAAGAAGGAAGGATGCCAATTTGTGGTTGTCTTGGAATTACAACACAGAAGTGTTATTGTAATATTTTAAGACATATTTATACTTAATGAGGATAGAGAAAGACATGGGGTGGAAAACAGTAATTATTCCCAGGTCACTAATTGATCAGAGGTTTACTTAAGCTACTTCACTTAAAAAAGATCTATACCATAAAATATGCATGAGTTGAGTGAGAAAAAATTGTCTTCCTACACACCCATGCCTCGAAATAGCTAATATTTTAGTTTAACAATTCTGTGGCACTTCAAACAAAGAAAAGCTACATGTCCCTGCCATCATATCCCTCCAAAGTTCCGATTTATCTATTAACTTTATGAAGGTTTATGGTTCAATTGAAGAGATATTTGCAACAAAAAAGATAAAGCCTAGATGATGGTTTTCTATGGTCTGGGATCTCTGTTGTCTGCTATCCTCTTTCTGGGGTTATTCTTATTCTAGGGACTTCATAGACTGCAAAGTGGAATAGCCATATGACTGGGCCCTTCTCCCAGATTTTATCAGCAGCTCTTCAGAGAAGACATGTAACTTGCTTAGGTGTTCTGGTGCTTGGACTGTAAGACCTTCCTCTGTAGCTCCTAGAATTCTTTTCTCTAAAGTAATGAAATTTAAAAGTTAGCAAAGTTTGTCATTACCACCATTTCCCTTCCTTCAAATCTTCATCTCTCCTTCCCAGAGGTCCCCCTTCACCTGCTGCCTTCTCTTTGCTGCATACCTTCTTTTTATAACACACCAATTTCTACTGCTGTTCTCAAATAGTTTTGGGGGCTCTGGACCTCCTCTACTGGTTCCCTTTACAGAAGTGTCCCAATCCTAGCTAGCCAATCTAATAAGCTAGTTTGTTTAAGGTGTTAATAACCAAAATTATTTAGGTGCTACTTCCTTGAGGCTAGGTACTCAACTTCTACCAAAAAGAATTTGGCCTGAACCTATCTAAGCTTTATTTGGGAATTATAGTATTAAATTACAAATTTTAGATTTTTAAACACTCATGGATACTGAATTTTCTGAGAACTAAGGTGAGAAATTTTATATTTTCCATAATCAAGAGTGGCTTCTCAAAATCTGATAAAATTTAAAGAAGTCATCTCTGGTTTTAAGTATTAGAAATGTGTAATGATTTATTTTTCTTGTTTGAAATGAGTATTTAGGAGGTCCTATTTCTATAACTGAAAATAATCTTAGTCCGTGAAACTCTTAGTTTGATATGTAAAATTACCACAACTTTAGTCTTTATCAAGAATAATATAGATATGACCAAAAACTACTTACCTAAGCAAGATTTGAAGGTTAGCATAAGTGTCACTGAAAGAAATAGAATTTTTTTTTCAAATACTTTGCAAGACTGCACAAGTTAGGAATAGCAATGGAATTGCTCTCACACCAATCATACTGTGGCTTCCAGAATCTGGGGTTGGCAAAATGGCCTTTGATAGTCAAAGTTCATATACATGCACATGACTAGTCTCTCAATTATAAATAAGTGTTAAGTATCTTTAGTTCATACTTTTAGGTATTTGTTAAATTAACAGGAAGATGAACAAGAGTCCTTTCTTTTTATGAATGAGGAAATGGAAAAACAAAAAGGCAAAATGACTTTCCCGTGGTCACAAGGAAAGTCAGTGGCACATTTCCAACATATTTGATCTGACCCTTCTTGCTAGACTATGCTCCATTTAACTGGCTAAAGCATAGCAAACTCTAGTATTTGCTCCCATAACTTTTTTCTTTTTCAAAAAAGATGTAAAAACACTCACTGAAGTGTGCAGGTTGGGCAGCAAAGCCAGATGTGGGAGGATGACAGACTATGTGTGAACAGCCCTGACTCTTACAAGGTCAACAGAAGGCTGTGGGGTGTTCATTTGACACTATATGCAAGTCTACACTCTCTTGAGGCACAGTGGGAGGAAAAGCCTTCCTGCCTTCCCATGACAATTCAGTATAAATGAAAATATGTATTTCTGTAGGTAAGTGAAGGACCTGAAAAGAAAACAGTTGGAACTGACATATGCATTCTCTACTTCTTGCTGTCAGTTTAGCTGTGCACTTGCCTTTCAATCCTGCAGATCCACATGTGCACAGGGGGACATACACTGGGTTATTCATTGTAAAATTGTTTATTAACAGGGGGCAGAGGAAATAAGCTTGCTATCCATCAGTAAGCTAATGGACTGTATTTAGTCAGGGTTCTCCAGAGAAACAAAATGAAAGGCACAGGCACACACACACACACACACACACACACACACACACACACCCCTCAAAAGTTCATTGAAAATTGGAATTAAAAGATAAAAATAAAAAATATAAACTATTTCTCAACATAAACTCTTTCAATTTCAAGACACACTTACAAGCAACAATACCAGTCATTTAGTCCATCCTTTAAGAACTGAGAATTGTGGGAATTCAAAGTCTTTTTTATACACTATTACCTTAAGAAAAATTGGTGCCCTTTAGAGATTTTTTTAAGACACGGAAACAAAAAGAAGTCAGAGGGAACCAAATCAGGACTGTAAGGTGGATGCCTAGTGATTTCTCATTGAAACAGTCACAAAATTATTCTTGTTTGAAGAGGGGAATGAGCAGGAGCATTGTCATGGTGAAGAAGGACTCTGGCACTTTTCTGCTAAAACCTTGGCTGTTTCAAAGCCCTCACATAATCAGACATTATTGTTCTTTGGCCCTCTAGAAAGTCAACAAGCAAAATGCCTTGAGCACACCAAAAACTGTTGCCATGACTTTTGTGCTTGACTGGTGTGCTTTGCTTTGACTGGACCACTTCAACCTCTCAGTAGCCATCACTCTGACTGATTTACCTTCAGTATGGCACTTGTAAAGCTATATTTCATCTCTTGTTACAATTCCCCAAAGAAAGGCTTCAGGATCTTGATCCCACTTATTTAAAATTGTCATTGAAAACTCTGCTCTTTTCTGCAGCTGATGTGGGCACAACAAATTTGGCATGTATTGAGTGGAAAGTTTGCTTAGCTTTAATTTTTCAGTCAGAAATGTGTAAGCTGAACCAATTGAGACATCTATGGTGTTGGCTATTTCTACTGTTAATCACTGGTCTTCTTCAATTAGGGCATGAGCAAGATAAATTTTTCCCTTGCAAATTGATGTGGATGCTCTTCCTTTGCAGGTTTTATCTTCAACATCGACTGATTTCTTCTTTTTCTTTCCAACTTTTATTTTAGGTTCAGGGGATATATGTGCAGATTTGTTGCATGGGTAAACTGTGTGTTACAGGGATTTGTTGTACAGATTATTTTGTCACCCAGGCAATAAGCATAGTACATAATAAGTAATTTTTTGATCCTCACTGTCCTTTCACCCTTCACCCTGAAGTAGTTCATTGTGTCTATTGTTACCTTTTTTGTATCCACCCACTTATAAAAAAGAACATGTGGTATTTGGTTTTCTGTTACTGTGTTAATTCACTTAGGATAATGGCCTCCAGCTGCATCCATATTGCTGCAAAAGACATGACTTCAGTTTTTTATGGCTACGTGGTATTCCATAATGTACATGTACCACATTTTCTTTAGCCACTTGATGGGCCTCTAGGTTGATTTCATGTCTTTGCTATTGTGAATAGTGCTGTGATGAACATACAAGGCATGTGTCTCTATGGTAGAGTAATTTATATTCCTTTGGGTGTGTACTCAGTAATGAGATTGCTGGGTCAAATCGTAGTTCTGTTTTAAGTTCTTTAAGAAATGTCTGAACTGCTTTCTACAATGGCTGAACTAATTTACATTCCCACCGAAAGTGTACAAATGTTCCCTTTTATCTGCTAACTTGCCAGCATCTGTTATTTTTTGATTTTTTGGTAATAGCCATTCTGACAAGTGTGAGATGGTATCTCATTGTGGTTTTGATTTGCATTTCTCTAATGATTAGTGATGTTGAGTATTTTTTTCAGATGCATGTTGGTCACTGTATGTGTTTTTCTGAGAAGTGTCTGTTTATGTGTTTTGCCCATTTTTTAGTGATTTTTTTTTTTTGCTTGTTAATTTGTTTAAGTTCCTCTGATTATAGATATCAGACTTTTATTGGATGCATAGTTTGCAAGTATTTTCTCCCATTCTGTAGGTTGTCTGTTTGCTTCGTTGATGGTTCCTTTTGCTGTGCAGAAGTTCTTTAGTTTAATGAGGTCCCGCTTGTCAATTTTTGTTTTTGTTGCAATTGCTTCATCATAAAATCTTTGCCAAAGCCTATGTCCGGAATGGTATTGCTTATGTTTTTTGCTAGGGTTTTTCTAGTTTTACGTTTTATATTTAAGTCTTTAATCTGTCTTGAGTTGATTTTTGTATATGGCAAAAGGAATGGGTCCAGTTCTAATCTTCTGCATATGGCTAGCCAGTTATCCCAGCACCATTTACTGAATGAGTCCTTTCCCCATTGCTTGTTATCGTCAACTTTGTTGAAGATTAGGTGGTTGTAGGTGTGTGGCTTCATTTCTGTGTTGTCCCTTCTTAGAATGAGTAGTTCATTTGTAAACTGCTGATTTCCCTGGGGCATTGTCTCCATAAACTTTTAGTAAAGCATTATTGCTTTCACCCTTCTTCTACCCAAGCTTCATCATGTATTTAATGTTTTTTTTCTTGCTTCAGTTTTAGCAGAATTCATGTTGCTCTGATAGGGACCCTTTTCAAACTGATGTCATATCTTTCTTAGTGTCTCAGACTAGATCCTGTTCAGAAATGTTATAAAAATTTGAAATCCATGCATAGTTTTTTCATAGTGTGCATTTTTCATCAACTCTTTAAAGACACCAAGTGTGTGTGAGTGTGTGTGTGTGTGTGTGTGTGTGTGTAGCGAGAGAGAGAGAGTGAGAGAAAGAGAGGAGGGGAAGACTGGAACTATTATTATGAGGAATTAGCTCAGGCAATTATGGAGCCTGAGGAAATCTGGTAGTGTAATTCGGTCTGAGTCTGAAGACCTGAGAACCAGGGGAGCCAATGGTGTAACTTCCAGTCCCAGGGAAGAAGATAAGATGAGATGTCGCAACTCAAGCAATGAGTCAGAAAACAGGGGCCAATTTCTCCTTTCTCTGCCTCTGTTTTATTCAGGTCCTGAATGAATTGGATCATGTTCACTCACATTGGGCAATCTCCTTCACTGAGCTCACCAATTCAAATGCTAATGTCATCTGGAAATACCCTTACAGACACACCTGGATATAATGTTTAATCTGAGCACCCTGTGGCCCAGTGAAGTTGACACATGAAATTTGTCATTACATGGAAAGATTATGGTTTATTTGTTAATGGGAAATCTTTGGGTAGTTAAAGTAAATGAACTAGATCAGTAAGAATTGCTAAACTTCAAAAACAAAATGTAGAAAGAAATAAGGAAATGGAAGTTGTTGATGCCTTTTTTTTTTTGACGGAATCTTGCTCTGTCACCAGGCTGGAGTGCAGTGGCGTGATCTCGGATCACTGCAATCTCTGACTCCCTGGTTCAAGCGATTCTCCTGCCTCAGTCTCCCGAGTAGCTGGAATTACAGGCATGTGCCACCACACCCAGCTAATTTTTGTATTTTTAGTAGAGACAGGGTTTCACCATGTTGGCCAGGATGGTCTCGATCTCCTGACCTCGTGATCCGCCTGGCTCAGCCTCCCAAAGTGCTGGGATTACAGGCATGAGCCACCACGCCCAGCCCTGTTGATGCCTTTTGACACTCTCAATGGTGCCCCTTTTCTTATGGTCATGTAATCTCAGTCAAAACAAGATGAAGTTGATTTTTTTAAGGAGAATCTTGAAAAGATTTTGGATTAAAGATGTTTATTAGAGTATTGGTTTCTTTTTTCCACTCTGTTAGTAAGCTGCCAATGCTCATAAATTCTGTATGCAGAATTCCCAAGAAGATGTGGGACTGAACTACATACTTTTTTTTATTTTAAAAGAAAAATTAAATGTAAACTCTTTATTAAAAGACACATTTTCTAATAATATTTCTAAACTTTTAAGTTATTAATATAGCAATACACACAAATAATCCAAACATCAAGAATTATCAAAGGGTATGTAGAAGAAGTTTGTCCTACCAGTGTCTCCTATCTACTCAGTTTTCACTCCTCCCAACAAACACTGTTATTATTTTCATCTTGAAATAGATGTTTAAATCAACTAAAGAGATGTGTAATAGCTATGTTACCATAATAACTTCTTTATTAGGAAATTTATGTAAACGTATTTAAGGAGAAGCTGGGACATATAAAACAATATGCCATATGAAGACAGGTAAGACCCATTTACTACCACTGATGAACCTATCATCTAGTAAGAAAAATCAGCAAATGCACCCATAATAAAAGCCTCAATACAGTCAGTTTTAGGTCCATCCCATTGTCAGAATCCATGAGAGGTCACAAATTCTGATTTTTGTTCTGAGAGCCTGATTATCATAGCCATAATCATAAGGGCTGTACAAAATTACACCTGATTTGTTAAGGAGAGGGAACATTTGCAATGGCCTTACATGATGGATATAATGCTGACACTGAAGGGAAAGGCATTACAAATGGATGGGCCCACATTAACAAGCATGTAAAGTGAGGACAGGATGGGCACACTTAAAGAATTACAGGTAACCTGTTTTCATTGAATGGTAGTATATAGCCAAGATTTTCTTTATATTTTGGGAAATAATGAGAGACAAGCCAGGAAAATTTAATTTGAGAACATACTGTGGGAAAACCCTAAATGCTGGGATAATCCAGCATGTATAGGGAAGCGATTAAAAGCTTTTGCACAGGTGTATGTGACAGGATCAGGGCTGGGTTCCAGAAAACAAATTTAGTGACAGTATAAACTTGGAGAATGTAAAACCTGGACACAAAAAAGATGAGTTGGGATGGGATAAGCATACCTTCAGTTTTCCTAGGTTGGTTATAATGTATACCTATTCTCCTTACATAATTATTAATAGCACATTATTTTCATCTCAGAAGTGTCCTGGTTTGGATGATTAATTAATATGCTACCTCTAGGAGACTTTTACAACATTACAGGCATGTGAAGATGAGAACTGGAACTGGGCATTTTCAAGACATAGGAGTAACCTATATTATGCTTGGTAATAAGATGTGAGAGCAACAGAAAGTCTTGTCAAAAAACCATTTTAGGATTTTGAGCCCATTAAGTGAAGGGGAGATTGGTGGTACCAAGAAACAAAGTAAGAAAGTTAGGAAAAGCAGTAAACTTAGAGTAGTGTAAGAAACATTATTATTGGTGGCCTATCTCTTACTTCCATCTCTTTCTTATGAGAAGAGACCCACATTTGTTCAGTTATTCACCTTTTGTTGCATAACCCCATTCTCAGGGAAAAGGAATTAATATTAGTCTAAACTTATAATGATAACTCTTTAATCATTGCCAGTGATAGGCTTGGAAAGGGTCATGTGACCTCATTCTGGCTAGTGAGATATGAGGGGACACCTACACCTACTGGGAAGGAAGACATCTGAGAAAGATTTATTAGTTCTTATAAATAAGCATAAGGCAGACAGAGAGCCTTGTTCCTGCCTTAGGAGAGTGGTAAGAGAAAAAATGGGAAGCCTGAAGTTGCCCCGTAATGATCTTGGGACCCTGTTGGTATGCATACAGAATAGTGGGAGAAAGGCAGAGTGATGAGATAAAGGAATGCCAAGGATACTGGGGACAGAATTAATCACTTCTGGACCCTCCCTACCTCAATTTGTTTTGTGAAGTGAAAAATCCCCTTACTATTTAGAATATTTTGAATTGTGTCTTCTGTTGCTTGTATGCCCCAAATCCTTCGAAGTGATATGGAGGTAAGTACAGGGATAGGGTAGGGAGGGAGGAAAATCATGAGTTTTATTTCTGATTAATATCTCAAGCTGGAGTAAGCATTTCATCTGAACTTCCACAACCTTTCATCCATACTCATCTTCTCTCTTTTCCGTTTCTAACCAATACTATAGCTATCACAGTAGATGTCTTGCTTTTCTCATGAGATTGTATTAACACATCTTTCTAGATTCAGTTTCAGATTCATGTTGTATCTTTGTACCACAAAGGCCAATGCTCATATAATGGAAGTCCTGAATAAATATTTCTTCAATTAGTGAATATAGTGAACAAAACTAAGTACTAGAAATCCTGAATAAGTATTTCTTCAATTAATGAATACATTGAACAGAACTAAGTAAGGCACTTAGTCCCAAATGTCAAAAATAAATGTATTATTTAGCCAATATTAGTGAGGTATGCAGATAATTAGAGATGTTTGAGAAAAGGTTATAAGTGTATCTGCCATTTTGTATACTGAGCTCTCTGGGTAATTCTGACATTGAAATTAATGTTTTTCCAGGGTAAATGATCAAAATGTGTAAAAGTGTTTTAGATAACTAGACATGCTTTTCTGGAAAAGTACAAGAAGCATGAGACTTAATTTCAATAGAATAGGCACACTGGGCTTTAAAAATCTGTTTTACTATGATGATGAGGATAAATAACGTATGTGTACGTGAAATCGCTTTGAGCTCTTTGGAAGCTGCTATATGAATCAAATATATTGTAAACACTGATGATACATATTTGTAGTTGCCAGATTTTTATCAGTGTTAAATTGATGCCCAAGTCCAAAAAAAAAAAAAAAAAGGCCGATGTTTCTTATCTCAGAAAGTGAAGAAAAAATAATGATACATAGAACTGCAAATGATGGTCATTGCTTTGCATAATTGTTATTTCTTTGGAACTTTAAGACTTCATATCATTTTGACCCTGGAGATAATTTCATGCTTTCTAACACTTGAAGCTACTTACACTAACACTTGAAGCTGGGGAACTTTGGGTTTGTCAGATTACAAATATGAAGAATGGCAAGGTTCCCAAAAAACCAATATATTAGTAATATCCTGAAATAGAGGTTGATTTTTATAGGATATAAAATTGTTTTGTGAAGGATATAGAGGGAAAGAGGTGGACTTGAGATGGCCAGGACCAAATGAGAAAAGAACTATAGATAAAGTGACTAATTAATTATCAAAATATAAGATATGTTTTCCTTTTAAAGGAATCAATAAAAATAATTAAAAGTATATCATTTTTATAGCATTTATTTATTAGAGAAGAAATTGGTTTATTATATAGGTAGATCTATAAAACATATGCTTAAAATATTTTCAAATAAATGTTTATAAAATGTATTTAATAAATACATATTAAATATAACCAATACTATATTAATATTTAACCAAAATATATTTATTAAATATATTGCATACACATAATACATTTATAACATATAATCAAAAATAAATTATTTTATTTATTTGTTATGGTATTTATAATTGTTATTATAAATTCATACATTCATAAATCAAATAAAATATTACTATTACACTAGTATACATTAAATAAACCTTTTAAAGAACTTCTTTATATCAATTACCTGAACATTAAAAATTTAAAAAGCAGGTAACAATACTTGTGTGCTTATATAATTTCTCTAATTATCTTTATTAATAGTATTTTGTTTAAATATTTAGTCTTTTTTCCCATAAAAATGCCTGAAATTGTCTTCAAGTTTCAAATTACGGTTAATTGCATTTTCAGTTGGTTCCTTTACTATAGACCATAATCTTTTTAATAGGGAAAATGTTATCTTCTGGTGCTGTTGTAATGTAAATTCAGATAAAATTCTGTCAAATGGAGGGCAATGTCAATTCTAATTTTATGTTAAATGTCTAAATATTTCCACAAGCATTGTATGTTTGTCTCCATTTAGAGTATCTTTCTTCAACAAATATGTTTGTAAGACAAAACTCACAATAAGTTTTTTCATTATTCAAGTGTTTTGCTAAATTTATATACTGCAATATCATAGGTCTTCTTAATTTTATTTCATCCTATTGCAAAATAGACATTTATATAATAAAAGTTATGCTGCATCAAGATTCTTTGCAAAAGTCAAGGCATTTGAAAGTACAATTGTATAATTTCAAAATCATATATAGTACATTGAACTCTCTTGGTTTAATTTGTCCTCTTTTGTTCATAGAATATATTTCAGTGTATTCTGTTTACACACTTTATTTTATTTTATTTTATTTTATTTTATTTTATTTTATTTTATTTTATTTT
>NC_045438.1:89939814-90081260 GCF_002776525.5 Piliocolobus tephrosceles
TTATTTTATTTTATTTTATTTTATTTTATTTTATTTTATTTTATTTTTAGTTTTTGAGACAGAGATTCAGTCATGCAGTCTGGAGTGCAGTGACACCATCTCACCTCACTGCAACCTCTGTCTCATGGGCTCAAGCAATTCTCCTGCTTCAGCCTCCCAAGTAGCTGGGGCTACAGGCACATGCTGCCACACCCAGCTAACTTGTATTTTAGTAGAGACAGGGTTTCGCCATGTTGCTCAGGCTGGTCTCAAACTCATGAGCTCAGGCAATCCACCTGCCTTGGCCTCCCACAGTGCTAGGATTATAGGCATGAGCCACTGTGCCAGGACACAAATTTCATTTTTATTAACTATAATTTGCTAACAGGCTCAAAAGCTGAAGTTTTATTCACATAGTCTGTTGATGATGTGATGTCTAACTGATTTTGAACACAATAGAACTATAATTAATAGAAAAGACTTATTTTCTAAAAGGCGACCAATACTATGGTAGGACATTAGATTGACTTAGAAATTAATTATTTAAAGAGACAAACATTTAAAAATTCAATTTATGATGGGTAGCTAAGGGAGAAATTGCATGCTATGATGCTAAATTATTCTTGACATCAGCATTGACAAAGAAATTAAAGTACATTTCTGATGTATAAATTTCTTAATTTAGTAGAAATACTATTTTTTCATGATATTATATTCATGAAAATTTATATTTGTATTTTCACTGCAAAAGCAATGAATTTTATCTTCAATGATAAACTTTTAAAATGATTCGTCATTCACTATAATGAGCTATATTTTATTTTTAATAGAATGAAATGGCAAAACACTTTAATTCCATGAATTCGATGGAAAAACATTGAGTTATTAGTGGAATTAACTGATTTTCTATTGAAGTATCTGATAATACTGATATATGGTATTATAAAATTATTTGCACTTCTTTTTCTAGTACCAGAACCAACATATTAACAATTAATGCTTTATTTCTCATATGTGCACAAAAAACTTCAATATTTGAGTGAAAGAGTTATTTGATCTAAATGAAAAGTCATGCCTCATGAAGTCTTATGTAAACCCATCATGTGTAGCTTCATATGTTAAATCATCATCTTTGGGCATTATTACTTTTTTTGGTAGATACTTCAGATATTTATATCATCTAGTGTCTAGATAATTTATAACATCACTGTGGCACCAATGGTTGGTAGTTAATGTTAACAAGTATCTTATGAAAGTAACACATTCATCATAGTCATGAACTTTCAAAAAGGTCATTGTTCTTAAACGATTCCTTGCAGAAGAGGAAAGCATATAGAACTGTTCAGCCTCTATTTTCCACACATGCTCCATCCCCACCAATAAATAATACATTTATTATTGCCCATGTTTTCCATCAGCCCTGCAGGATATAGGCCTGGGAGCTTCGGGCATCTTACAGGCCTCAGTGTAGACCAAGGCACAACCAGCTAGTACATCAAGCGACTGATACAGTTAACAGTATCAAGTACTTCTACCTCCACCACTAGAGAGCAGAAGGAGTTGGGCGTCCCCAGCTACTTGCATCCAAGCGTATACATTTCATCAGTGAGAGCCAGGCATGCTATCCTGTAAATGAAAGTATAGGCTGGGTATGGTGGCTCATGCCTGTAATCCCAGCACTTTGGGTGGCCAAGGTGGGTGGATCATGAGGTCAGGAGATCGAGACCATCCTGGCTAACACGGTGAAACCCCGTCTCTACTAAAAAATACAAAAAATTGGCCAGGCTTGGTGGCAGGCACCTGTAGTCCCAGCTACTTGACAGGCTGAGGCAGGAGATGGTTTTAACCCAGGAGGCGGAGCTTGCAGTGAGCCGAGATCGTGCCACTGCACTCCAGCTTGGGTGACAGAGCGAGACTCCATCTCAACATCAAAAAAAAAAAAAAAGAAAAAAGAAAGTATAGTAGATCATTATAATAATAGTCTCCCATGAAGCCTGCCTTTCTGTGTAAATGCCCTTCTGCAGTAATGTTGTCACTCCTCCATCAAGAGATAGAATTTATTGTTCCATTATCTTTAATATCCTGTGACCTTATGTTTTGTTTAGTTAAGCTGCTAAATTTGGATGGTTTAGTATGAAGCAATAAATAGCTGATACAGAAGGTATTAGTTGTTTCATCTGGAAGGATCAGCCAAAGATAGATGAGTTATTACTGTTCATCCCTCAGCATTTTCCATGCATTAAGTGTGAACCCTGACACTACACATGTATTTTACATGCTACTAGATGAGACTGTGTCAGAAGTTGAAGTACAAAATAGAGGCCTATCAAACTCATCCTGGCTTATTTTAATGCAGCTGTTAATAATGTATCATTAATTTTTTTTAGAAAAAAGCCATCTGTACTAATGCTAAATCCAGTGAGTTGCCAACATACCAAGCACAAATCATGACTGTGCCAGGCAAATGAAACATCTGGTCACATTAGCCATAGTCCAAAATAAAGCTGATCATCAGAAATCAGGGTTCTACCAATTCTGTGCAAAATTCACATAGGAAGACCTTGAAAGTACTCAAAATTCCATTGGTTGAAATCTAGAAATACAGAAAATAGATTTCTTTTCACTCTTGCTTGACTGACAGTTAAAATATGACTCTGTGAGATTTCACCTACAATGGTGAGTTAGATATCAATTCTCTTAATATTAGATATATTTAAATTTTTTTCTTCATGGGATTAAGTTTTTCAAACCTATGGTGATATTCTCTCCCAATGAACCCCTTAGAGCACTGGAAAATCTGTGAGCCAAAAGTCCTCCTACACCCTCACTAAGAATTATTGAAGGCATTTCCATCCACTCCTTACCACACTTCTGAAATCTGCCTTTTCTTATATATTCTTTCTTTGTTGTACAGTATTGGACCAGGATGGAAAGTTAAAAATCCAAATTGATTTTTGAAGGATGAAAGGGAAAGAGTAATATTCTAAGGAGGTATATAATTTCATTTTCTCCCAGTATGTGATTTTGTATTTGTGCAGTGGCTTGATGTTATTT
The DNA here is from genome assembly GCF_002776525.5 of Piliocolobus tephrosceles. Classification (NCBI taxonomy): domain Eukaryota; kingdom Metazoa; phylum Chordata; class Mammalia; order Primates; family Cercopithecidae; genus Piliocolobus; species Piliocolobus tephrosceles. The sequence continues at coordinate 89,942,848 of NC_045438.1, forward strand.
TTTAAAAAGTGGCTGACATTCTTGGCAGAAATTGCTTCTGCCTAGAATCAGGTGTTAAGAAACCAATCTTCTACATTATGCTGGCTAAGTACATGAACACATAGTGGCACACAAACAAACACACATTCTTCATATGAGTATTTAGAGGGTAGCTAGTGGAATCTTTTCACTTGGGGGCAGCCATCAATCTTTGGAAATCTGTTGTAACTGCCTATATGGTATGTGTTTGAAGTGTAGTGTTTCTGGCAAATGTAAGTCACCAGGAAGGCCAAGTGCAGCACCCTGTACGTAATAGGATTATGCAGAGGCATGCCCACTCTGTCTGTGACTGCTGGAGCAGGGAAAGTAGGCATCCCCAGCTTAACTAATAACCTTCATTCACCTACTCAAAATGCTCTGTGGAAGGCTTCCTGCTTTTCTTCAAACCACTGCTTTTTAGACTTTTACTTTCCTGATTATTTCTATGAATTGAGTAATACAAAAGATTCTTTTTAATAATTAATTTGGTTTGTGTTATCTGTCACATAGGACTGTTTTGGAAGTTTCTATTTGACATAAGTCTTGATATTTGCAATTTGTACTTTTTCTTTTACTGTTATACATTTAAATATTCTTTAAATACATACACACAGTGTCACAGTCTCACACATATGGACTCATGACACATACAAAAGGAAAATCCTAACCTTTAAAAGCTACTGATAACACTATTGGAATTCAAAATCCCAAATGTTTCAAAATCTTTACTATGACCAACTTAAATTCTTATATAAATTGTAAAATTTAATTTAAATGGGACAAAGGAAAGAGGAGGATAAAAGATGACAAAAAGGAGAGCCTGGGGGTAAAAAACCCATGACTAGATCCAGTAATTAAACTAGAAAGATATCACAGGTTTGAAAAAAATCCTCCAGAGAGAGAGAGAGAGAAAGAGAATGAGTTTTTTAAGCCCACAAGAGGAATTGGTGTGATCAGAGTGATAATAACCCAGAACAGGACAATCACTCCTAGTCCCTGACAGAGCTGAGAGCAGCTGAAACCTTTCTTAGGGGAACGTTAGAAAATTCCTTTTTTCCAGAAGGAAACACATTATTTCATCAACAGATTAGGACTATCACAAGCCACAACCTATTAAACAGACTGTCCCTTGGCTCTCATCCAGTTCTTGTGCCAATTTTCTTTGTACGTATGAACAAAGACACAATCCCTTGTGTCTGTTTGTCTTCAGAACATGGAATCTGTGTTGCTTAGTTCACAGCAATAGTCATCCTGAGCATGCACCACAAGACAACACCCTGTCACCCTATGTGTTACCAGCCTATTTTTGAGTGCTGGACTATTTGAGATATCAAATCAGGTTCCACTATGTTTGCACTCCCTTTGTTGCAATGGTAATAATGATTTCTTGGGGTTTCACATCCATTTGTTTAGGCCACTATCTCATCTATCGCTCCTAACTAGCCTCTGAAATATTATTACTCCATTTCACACAGACATCAGGCTCAAACTGGAAATGCATATATTTCTATTTCGTATTCAGCATCAGTGATTGCCTGTCTACCCATGTCCACTCCTAAGAAAACGGCCCTGTCCACTATCGTGGCTACATTGGTGACCATGTACTGTAGTAGTAGACCCATTCTCTACTCTCATTTAAATCCCCCACCTTGATCACACACAACTGCTTGGTTCTGACATAGTTGACTGACCATGGGACCTCTCCAATGAATATGCCTGCCAGCAACCAGTAAAACTTCTGGAATGAAATGCTTATCTTAGCCAATCAGATCCTTGCTCTTGGGAATCAGAATTAGGAAACACACAGAGAAAGTCAATCAGAGGAATAGCAAAAGCTAAAAAGTCACGATCAGAGACAGCTTTGTGGCATGTATTCTGTGCAGTCGCCCAGGACTCCAAGCTTAGAAAGGTCCCAGCCTTGGTTTAATCCTCCACTGTAGCCATCTTGAAATCCTTAATAATGTTTGAACAGGGACCTTGCATATTCATTTTGAACTGGGCCCCACAAGTTATACAGCAGGTCCCGGTCATGATGTACAAATTAGAGCAATAATTTTTAACTTGAGGAATGGGCTCTTAAGAGAAATACTAGAATCTCTGGGAAGTGGGGGATGGTTAGAGGCAAGTGAAAAATTTGAGAAGGCATGTTCAATTTTATAATTTAGTTTTATTTATAAAAACATAACAAAACTATTGTTTTTATAATGGCAATTCCAGAAAACAAAACACAACCACATTGTTTTTGCTGCTGGGTTACAAAGAAAATACAGAGATTCCTAACTGAAGTTTCTACTCCCCTAGTCCTAAGGAATGTGTTAAAATTTCTGGGGAAAGTGTGAATAAGATATTTATATTTATGAAAAGTTGGCATTGGCTTAAAGGGTTGAGAAACACTGGAGTAGGAAGAAATTGGGCGGCTGTAATGAAGTCAGTGGGAGCTGGTTACAGGGAGTGGACTGGAGGAACAGAGGGTTAGCAGTGCTAACCTGAATTCAGATCTTTCCTAACACACCATTTAATCAGCCCATATGCCCTGTCTTCAGATATCTGAGATCCACATGCTGCCTACTGCTCATTGATAGAGAACAAAAAAGTGTACTTAGTGTTTACAAAGAATGCGACTGTCATTTCTTTCTGTATACGCACAATTAGCAGGGGCCTGATTATTTTTTGAAAATCAAATAAAGTTAGCATCTAATTGGTGTAATTATAATGTTAATACCTAAGATAGCTTAGGTCTTTTTACCTAAAGGTAAAAAAGGTCGAGAAGTGCTTTCAAATCCACATACTCTCTGCTTCCTCCCCCCAGCTCTGGGATAGTTAGAAGAGAAAAGAGATTTTGCATTGATTTGAGAAGAAAGCTTTCTTCTGCAAAAGGCCAGGAACACCTTCCAGCTCCTCTAGTGGCACCTATAATATTAATTGAATAAAATTCTTAGGACATCAGGAAAACAGTTCTTCACCTGTAAGTATAAAAACACAGTCTCAAAGAAAAATAATTATTAGGGCTTTCAGATATTTCAGATGATCTATTAATGAGATAATTGAGAACTGCTTGAAAATGTGAATTTCTTTTTTCATTTCAAAATGTGTCAGGTGTTTTATGTTGATTTAGATGCCAAGATGCTGGTATAGGACACTTTGTAATTCATTTGGGAACTAGCATTGAATGGAAGTTTAAATACCCTATAAGCAATTTCCAGATATTTTGTATATTTTAAGTGTGAACATTTATCTTTGTCTCTTTTACCAGACTAGAAAATGTCTGTATAGCAAATATGTATTTTTTTCAATTGAAGTAACTTAAAATGTTATTCTGAGGAACTTTTCAGAATTGCATGACACCTCTTGGAATAGCTAAAGACCCCTGGGGTGCTGTAAATCCAAATAATGAAAATGTTTAAAAAATAGTATGGTAAAGTAATCTGAAGCAACTAAGGATGAAACATTACACTTTTGTGGAATGTACACACACATACACACACACACACACACACCCCATCTTTTCATCATCAAACACCCACTCCCATATTCACCTTAAGCCAAAAAATTCATCTTTCCAGAGTTTTAAAGCACTGTAACAATATTCTCATTACATAATACTGATCATTTACTTTATAGCATTGGGTATGTTTTTTCAATGTAATTTCCTGGGAGATAACAATAATAACAGTGTCCAAATTTGTATAATGATGAAGAAATAAGGCAAAGAAAAAGTAGTTTGGTTTTTCCTCTAACCAGTTATAAAATAAAGCATTTTAACTGTTTAAAAAAGGGAAAACCCAGAATTTTTTTAAAAAGGGGGGAAAAACAGCATTTTAAGAAAGAAGTGAGGGAAAAGTGGATACAGTGGCTTAAGTGATTAAACTATATTCCTCAGTGATATGATTTTTTAAAATTTCCTGTGTTATGGTCTTGACCCAAGAGAGTAGAGATCTGTCTCTCATGAAAAAAAGGTTAAGATGATTATTGAAACACAGAATCTTAGCATTAGAATGAAAGTTGGAGATAATCTAGACCAGTGGTTCTCAAAGTGTGGCCCCTGGATCAGCAGCATCAGTATCACCTGAGAACTTGTTAATAATGCAAATTTTTGGGATCCTCTGCAGACCCACTAAATCAGAATCTCTGGAAATGGGACCTAGCAATCTATGTTTTAACAAGTCCTTCATACTAAAGTTTGATAACCACTGATCAGTACCATCCTTCCAGCTGCTAATGAATTCCCTACCATGGCAATTCTAACAGAAATTTATCCATGCATGTCATAACGTATGCAAAGTAGCACAATCAGAGTCTGGTGATGTATGATTTATTTGCTCTTTAGTTCAGCCAAATCCGGGTTCTTGTCTTATAACTAGGAAAAATTAGGCAGGTGAACACATTGAAAGGTGAAGAGGGCATAGTTTATTAAGTGAAAGGAAAGCTCTCTATAAAAAAGAGGGGTCCTGCACGCAGGTTTCTACCTCACAAATTGAATACCAGGCCACTACACACAAGCTGAAGAGGCCAGGTCCCTTCCCTGCATAAGGTGTGGATTCCTGGTGGCTCCACCCCATTCTTCCAGTGTTCATGTGGGCCCTTTTAGTCTGAGCCACTCCACATTGATTGATTTCCCTTACTGCACATGTGTTAAGGGACAGAAGTTTTCACCGTAGGCATGGTTAGGCAAGCCCACTGTGCACAATGACCTGGTGGGTCGGAGGTTCTCAGGGTACCCTTCCTTATCTGCCTAGGCATTTGGCTGTCTCCTGCCTCTATCATTTCCCCATCTAAAGAAGTACATCTAACAGCTGTTAGAATAAGGATAAGGACGATGATTGATCTTAATTGCTTTCTGCTGCCTCTATCATTCCCCCGTCTAAAGAAGTACATCTAACAGCCGTTAGAATAAGGATAAGGATGATGATTGATCTTAACTGCTTTCTGCTGACAGGGGGTGCTGTTTTTGAATAACAGCAGTCAGCTCTCCCTCAGAGGCCTATCTAAGGGTCCCTGGTGAAAGGGGGCCATCATGTGAGGCTCTGGTTGCATGATTGTTTGGAGTTCAATGGCCTAAAGGCAAGAAGAGACAAACCAGGTTATTAGAAGACATGTATCAAAACAAAACAAAAGGTAAAGGTAAGGACAGCTCAAAAATTCCAAAGCTACCAGCATGCCCAGATAACTGGTGGCTATAGTTTTGCCTGCTAAGATTTGGGTGCATGGCACTTGGCTTTGGTGAGCTCCCTTGGTCTTATTTTCCCAAAACAAGAAACCTCCAGGTTATGGACACCCCATTCACCTCCATCACCTGGCAGGAATTGCAGGATAATTGCCCAGAACTAGAATATTGATCCAGATTTTTATACTACCTATCTCTTTTTGTTTCTTCTGGGCTGCAGTTGGAGATTGCTGGTTGGTTCACAGGAATAAGCAGGGTTAGTTTAAAATGTAGGTGAAAAACTTAACAACTAACGAGTCTACAATTTAATGACAAATGTATAGTAAGTCTTGAAACACAATTTCTCAATCCTCATTTTTGTTAAAAAATTATAATAGGACTGAGTTGTTTGCAAAATAAACTTTAGTCTTATACTTGGCCTTATTACTTGCATAAAGTACAGCAAGAATAATTATTTTTACAGTCTTTTAAAATTGGCTTTGATAGAACTTTGTTCCACAAGGAATCTCAGATAGGACTTTTAAAAACCAAGCCCAGCCAGGGGTTTGTACCCTCAAATTCCTATGAGTTGAGTGAATTATTCTCCTCTTGGGATCCCAAGAATATGCGGTTTTTGGGCCTATTAGAAAGTGACATTCTTTACTCACTACAGATTAATAACCTTGCACGGGGACTGTGTAGACAAGGTATGAGGCCGGTTTCCCCAAGGGGCTTTTATCAGCTCTGCAAGTCGAGCTTTATTCCTTACAGGGAAGTATACCCTTCCAGTCAAATCCTTGGTAAAACAACCAGCTTCTCCAATTGCATCCTATTGCAAAAGAAAATAGATTCTTATTGCACTGATGAAAATAACCATATTGTCATAAGAATACTCACAGATACTTTCCAAATTCTATAGGAACCATGCAAAGAGAAACAAATATGCTCCAAATTTTGTTCACAGGAGTCTACCTTACTCAATTATTAAAGACTGTAAATAGCTCAAAATAAAAGTTTCCTTGACTCTGAAAAACAAAACAAAGATCAGCAATGTTTTAAGCAAAAGTTTTAAAAAAGATTACTTCAGTTTTCTATTAGTCAATTCAGTTAACTCTTGTACTGATATTTCTAAACATTTCAGTTCTTCATGAGTCCTGTTTTTCCTTTGTTCCAATGTCACAATTTACAAAGTTATCAGAAACCTGCATTTGAGAGCACCTGTCAAAGTTCTATAGCTTATTATAAACCACTTTTAAAGAGGATCAAAACAAGACAACAATTGTCTATGGATAACAAAATGTCCAGGGTAGTTACAGTCAAAAACATAATTGACAAAGAAGTTTGGCTATCACTGTGGTTTATAATAAGTTAATATAACAACCTTAATTGTGATTGATAACAAATACTCAGACATTAGAATTTTTTAAATCCTATACTATTTTGGAACAGATATTATTATTATTCACTAAAATATAACCTGAAGATTAAACATCATTTTGGCAATCCCATATACCTAAAGACATTAGGTAATCCTTTCTACCCTCTTTGATGCTTCAAGGGCCCTCTGTAGCATCCAAAATCTAGGGGTCAGGAAGGACAACCTTGAAGCCAAAATTTGATTTTGGGAAACCTATTAAATACATTAGTGGTTTAAAACACTTGATGGTATTGAAATAGAATTCCAGATTACCATCAGTTAGTTATTTTGCCAAAATTACATCACAAAAAATTTTAAACCAGGCAAAAACCTTTGCTCATTAAGAGGGAAGACTTAACTTTTCCAAACAATTTGTCTCCTGTCTTCTCTTTCATTTCCTTAGGAGCCTATCTGCAAGGCAAATGTAAATCTTTCATTATTCTTTACTATTACATTAAAATCTTGTATGAGTGAGAGAAAGTCAACTTTTACCCTTACATTAGTTTGCTATTAATGTCAACCCAATTTTCTAAATGAAACTTTATGGACAATTCTATCCAGTCTTAACCAGTTGGACCATTAGGTGAGATTCATATAAATCTTTTATAACCCTTTACAAATTTTGCTAAAGAGCAGATTAGTAACTTAAGAAAACCTTGTTGTGCTTTTATTTCAATGATCAATTTACAGAGAAACCATATAATACCCTTTTGAATTTAGTAAATGTTCACACACAGAATTTCTTTTGCAAAATTAATTTTTAGAAACTTTCCATAACTTTTTTAAACCTTTAGCTTCCTCTTACCTAATTTAAAACAATCCTTTAACCCTAGCCAAAAATTTACATTTCCATGCCATTCTATAATCTTTTACTAAAAACACATTTTACTGTTCTTACACACTTTGCATGTAAATCTATTTTCAGCAGTCTCAATTACATATTATAATGGTACCTCTTACCAATTTTTAACTTTAATGTAAAATTTGGCAAGTTTTTTTAGTTATTCACTAGGCATTAATAAGGTCTGACTTCTTCCAGCATAGTTAAGGGTATGGTTAATTCCTTATGTCCCCAGGCCTTACCAATTGTGAGGCTGGCAAGTGGGACAGTCCTCAACAGCTAAATAAGCAATTTATAACCTTAAAACATTTAGCAAACCTAGTATCTGACCTGTATAATTTAGACCACCTATTTATATTTTAACAATATTTGCATTTTACCAATAATCATTAAGACTGTTTTTATTTCTCAAAGATTAAAGTCATATGAAGTAAAAGGCGCTACAGCTTTTATTTTTCCCTAACAAAATATTTGATCTAATCACTTATTTTTCTTTAGGACAATTAATTAGAGCTCTTTTTATTATAGACATCACACACAACACCTATATAACTACACAGATAGAAGAAGATCCAGTAGCTATAAAATTTTTTGTTTGCCAATCTCCTAATTGAATTATTGGTCTCTGGATGGGGCTCTTTAAGAGCAGGACTAGGAAAGCATGCAGTTTCTATGGCCTAATAAACAGGCATAGCTGAAAGACAAAAACAGATTTTGAGAGGGATCTATCTGCCTCTAATTCCTGGGGTTCCATAAGGAAAACAGAGGTTTCTCCTAAAATGGAATCTGTGGCCTCTTTTCTGTTTTCCCAGGGTGTCCCATGGTATTATAAGTTATCTTAGGGTCTACTATGCGTGCATTGACTGGCAAGACAAAGAGGAGAAAAGCAATTCAGTCGACTGACAAAAAACCTTTTTCCAGCAAAACAAGATCCAAGAAGAGAAAAACAAGGCCTTTTAAATATACCTACAACTTGGATATTCACTTTTAATTAAGTTGCATGCTCTTTAAGAATTTTAAATTTTAAAATTTAAATTCCTTTTAAATTCCTTATTACCTTTGGCAATACCAAGCAGTCAATATTTCTGGCTTTTGAACTTTACCAAAAGTGACCTCACAAATGAAACCAACAAGCCTCAATTAAGACACACAAAGTATACCAGATTGGCTAGAGCTTAAGACCAACCTCATAAATTGTTTTTCATTAATCAAAACTTTACAGAGTATATAAAGAGTGATCCTTATCATTAGTTGTACCAGTTTGCACAGAGAGAGAAGATAAAAGTCCAACTAGCTAAAAAAAAAAAAAAAATTTTTTTTACCATTTTGCCAGCATGTCAGACTTCTGGATTCTCTTCCCCCAACCTCAATTCTAAGCCAACCAGTTTAAGGTTTGGGAAATCAGTTTTTCTCAGTTTGGAGGATGCATCTGAGGGGAGTGTCCTGGAATACGGAAACACAAGTATCCATCTGTGAAGAGAGGATCATGGAGGAAAAAGGGACAAAGAAGAATTTTGTTTTCAAAGGAGCCCCAGGGGTTCAGGATGCATTCAAAAGGAGGACAGACTGAACATGAATGGCTACTCATCTAGAGAGAGGGGAGCTAGGCATCTCTGGTTCCTTTATCTTCCTAGCAAATACCCAGGGTACATGAGGGAGAGGAGGAGAAAGCATCTTCTTTCCTTCTTTCATCCTTATATTCCCGAGTCCCAGCAATCTCAACAGGGAGCTGCCCATGGGTGCCAATATGGCTTTCACCCATGCTAATGTTGGGGGAGGCTAGGAGGTGGGAATATCTGCTCTTACCCATGTGCTGCCTTTCCCTCTGGTGTCAGTAGCCTTTGAGTTCTCTAGACCTCACTTATGCCATGGATACTAGCATGACCTTTATCCATTAAATGGGAGGCTTGGCTTAATTGGCAAGAAGTAGTCATGCTCATTTGTGCTGTGCCTTTTAACTTCTATTGTCATCTGCCTCTGGATCCCTCAGATTCAGTTTTCTTTCCTAGGGCTTTGACCCGAAGCTTGGAATTCAGTTGGAACAAAAGAACTGCCTCAGGGAGTGCATAGACTCATCAAGCCCCAGGTGTCCCTCACCAGACTGGCTGTTGCCTCCTTATCATAAGCCAAATGCTAAGGTGAAACTGAGGAACTGGGTCCTTCTCAAACAAGGGAGGGGAAACAAGTGTCCTGTGAATTGAGGTCCTAGTCTAATAAGATGCCTTTCAAGAAAGGAAAACTCCTTGCTTATAAGTTAACTCCTGACAGGGTGAAGAAAAGAAAAAAAGGCTTAAGTGTGGGGCTGTGTTAACTGCTGACAGAGTGCAGAAAAGGAAAAAAAAGCAAAAGTCCTGGGTGGGGAAGATGCCTGGGGGAAGAACCTCTTATTCTTATGCAAATTGGTTTCTCCAACAGGGAGAAAAAATTTTAATTGCTATCAGACTGAGTTGGACCCTTCAGTTTATAGAATAAACTCCTATTTTATAGAATATATTTTATAGAATAAAATATGCTATATTTTTTAGTACTTCTTGATAAATGCATGAAAAAACGTATATGAAATGTTAATAGAATGAGTTTAGGCAATTTACATTTTTTTAGTGGACTCATCTTAACTATAGTTTTTCAGTATATTATTTTCTCATAGACCTGTTCTATAGGTTTCTGGGGGGTTGGTGTCTAGGGGGTTGTAATTTCTGAGATTACCATTGCTTAGCCTTTTGACTAAGGCTTTTGACTAAGACTGAGGGCACTTTCCCATCTCCAGTCTTCTGGAGACGTTTTCCAGTACTCCATGATTTCTCCACTGTGACTGATAGTGACTCGTAAGTGGTTACCTAAGGCTGCAATATCATTTTATGGGTCTGAGAACTTGACTTTATTCAAAGAATTTACAGGGTGTTTTGTTCTTCCATCTCTTGTCTTGATTTTCAGTTTTCCCTTAATCATATTTTGCCATTCCTAATTTAGAAAAAAATATTCAATTTTCTGGAAAAGGTAGTCACAAAATAACCTGGCAGTTACCTCTGTTATCTGTAAGCCATAATCAATCTTACACAAGACATAGCAAAGTGGTATTATTGCTTAGTGATTAGGAGCTCAGGCTTGAGGTCAGATTTAAAAAGGGCTTATTGAAGTCTTTAAGAAACTGTATTTGGAACCAAATAAGAAAGAGAACCCATAAAGTTGAGGCTGATGGGAAACAAACATATTTGCATGACCGATAGAGCTGATGTTGGAGTATTTGACATGCCTGGGAGCTAGTGAGCTGGAGCTGCACCCCAGGATTTGACAGACCTTCCCAATCACAGGCATCTCTGGGCTATTGTAGATTTTCTCCCAGGAGCTGCACCCCAGGATTTGACAGACCTTCCCAGACAATCACAGGCATCTCTGGGCTATTGTAGATTTTCTCCCAGGAGGCAAGGCCTTAACCTCTAAGTTATCTCGAGGTTGAGAGCATCTAAGGACATGTGCTTGCTGGGGCACCTCTCTCTCAAGAGAGAAGCAGGAAGGGGCTGGTTAGTATAAATTCTCCTTCCAAACTTATCAATCAGTTATTTGCTCCTTCATCATCACAGTGGAAGGATGAGAGAGATGAAGAAGGCCAGGTTAAAGGATGTTCCTCCGCATGCAAGCAGATACGAGTAGGGAACAGAAGTTCTTGTTTGAAATTTCTGCTGCACTATTTACACATTATATGATATCACAGAAGCTACATTGCCTCTTTTCCCCTTAATTTTCTCCTCTATAAAATAGAGGGAATAATAATATATACTTCATGGTTTGCACAACTTGACATTTATCAAGTGTTGTTATTTTTAGGCTGATAACTTTTTTTCTCTTAATTCAAGTCTCTGCTTACTTTGATTTTTCACTTCCCTGACACTATTCCAAACACTTCGCACTGTTGTTTGCTCTTGCCTTTGCTTTTCCTTGCTTTCCTCCATCTTTGACTTAGGTCTTTTAAAATCCTGGGCTTGTTAGGGAGCTGCCTATACAGCCATGCCAGCTTCTCCTGATGTCCATCCCTCGCATCCCACAACCTCATCTCTTTGAATTGTTTTAATATATGGTCAGAATTTCATTTCTCAGGATCTTTGATCTTCATGAGTCGTTTCTGTCCTTTGTGCCTCTGGCTGTTGGCATATACTGATTCTCCCTAGAACTTTCTGAAGTTAGTCTGTAATGTATGTCCAGAAATGTCCAGCACTGCACTCTCTTACTTTTGTGAACTCCAAGATGACATGGCCACGTTTCCCTCTTTCTGTCACTCCCATGTTGTCACCAAGTCCTTCTTTGTGGATCAAATGAAGTCCAGAGAGGCACTTCATGTCTTTTCCTGCTTTACAACATTTTGCTTGAGGTCTTGGAATTTAAATTAATAATTCTGGGTGGAAGTAATTTATATGGCCTTGAGCTGTATTATGTCAAACATTCACTCATTCTTTAGATTTTTGTCATAATTTCTTCTCTTTATCTTGCCTGTCATTATAGGTACCTCATAATTCACTTCCCTAAAACTCCTATAGGTATCTCATAATTCATTTCCATATTCATCTTACTTTAATAGCTTGGTTTTCAAATTAATAAGTACTTTATGAATGAAAAGATCTGAATTTTATGGCAATAGGCTTAGTACTTGCCAACAGTTTAATGATTCATAAAAACAAATGTTAAAAATCTTTTGTGGTTCATATTTGCAAAAATTTACATTTTTTCTAAAGTAAATATTCTTAGAAGGTAACACCATTAAGAAAAGAAAACTGTTTATTGGCAAGAAAAAAATGGATAAAAAATGTTTTCAAGCTAAATAGATAATAATGCTCAAGAACATTATTAATGTACTAAATTAACATTTGCTTATATCTTTGTTTTCATTGTTTTGAATAGTCACTAATAATTATGGCAAAGACCATGTTATATATACTTAGGAAAAGTATGAGATTATGTAATGGAAGGCCTATTACTTTAATACATGTGTAACATTTAACACAAATTTAAAATAATGCCATACGCTAACCTGGTTGTTGCTATCCTTTGGGGTGGGGATAGCAGAGTAATAGTTCATTGAAAATAATGATAAACTCTCTCCCCAGAAAAGGCATGTATGAAATTACACATAAAATTTTTCACAAAATTCTAGCTCTTCCAAAAATCACTTGAGTGGTTACTATGTGCCAGGTACTTAGCTTATGTGTGTTGGTATTTTATTATTTGAGAAATTGGACTATTAATCTGTGGGATTCAAACTGTGTACCAAAAAATTAGCTGGTTAGTTTTATACTTTACATTTGCATAATCATTTAACATACACCAGACACAGATATTTGAAAGTAGACATGGGGATAATGAAAATATCTAAACAATTTAAATTACTCAATTTTGTTACTGTTACTGGTTTTATTGTTCCTTTTGCCAGACTACAAAACTTTCACAGGTGGCAAGAATTTGGATGATTTAAAGGTCTCAGCTCATCTATCAACTGGATACTCAACTTAGTAATAAAGAACTGATTGGAATGGAAATCTACTAGGCAAGTTGCCACTATGCCTAGTCACCAGTGAATTTAGAAGGTTTTATAGCATGCTATATCCTATAAGCCTCCCACTTCCCTGTCTTCCTCCCTGCCTCTCTGCTCCACTATTTTAATTACTAAAAAGTCTCCCAGGAAGCTATTCACTTGCTAGGTGGGGGAGTCCATTCCAGAATTCTCTGTTTATAGAAGAAGATGTATACTGCTCTGATCCCTCAGCATCTTGCAAGATTGGGGAAGGTGACCAGGCAGGGCATGAGAGGGTTAAAATAAGTTAGCTCACACAGGGCTGCCAGGGATCTGGAACTGGCTGAGTAGGATGGGGAGAACCAAGGAAAGACGCTACAACTAGCAGTAAACAAAGTCTCCCCTGCTTTCTCATTGAAGAGAGGAACATCTGAGGTCCCAGAGCCTTGAGGTAGGGTGTGGGTGAAAAGCTCAGTCTGTGTTAACTGGCAGATCTCTGCATTAAATACATTGAGGGCAGATATTAGCAAAGGCCATGTCACCCAATTTCTCAGAAGTTCCATCATTTCCTCCAACATCAGCCAGTGATTTCATAATTAGACACTCCATTCCCCAGACTGCTTGGGAGTTATCCATAGATCTCACTTAGAGGGTAGTACTTAACTTAGAGGCACCCGTCTGGGACATTCTCTGGCACTTGCTGCTAGAAAAGAATTTCTACAAGTGGCATCTTTTGGACCACTAGAATAATCAGTAAATTGGAACACCATTTTAATGTTATTGTAGTTGCTGTTTCTCCTAGTACACAGAGATGTCTTGAAAAAGTCAGGAAATAGCCCTTCTTATTTCTGTCAAGGAAAGTCAAGTTGTGCCTGGTACAAGGGTATATCAGGAACTTGTGTGCTTTATTATGTCTTCCCCTTCTGGTACTTCTTGGTTTGTGAACTGGAAGGTGAGTAGAGGTTAAGCAATTTTGCAAAGAAATCAATCCTTGGGAGAAATGGAATGAAGACTATGACCACTTGCCTTTTGAGGTCATTACAAGATACTTTCTGTTGGGCTGGAATATTCCTGCCTGAGATTTGCTACCAGAAGATGACACAAAGGGCCTCTTGCAGGGATGCTTCAGGTAGTGAAGGGAGTGTGGCATAATGCACTTGCACTGGGGTGTTCTGAGGTGGAAGCCCGGCTGCCCAATCCTGCATCTACAGAGGACAAAATACTGCAGCCAAGTGTTGCCATTTCTCCCCCATCAGACTGACAAAAATTAAAAAGTGTAGGACAGCGTATTTTGTTGGCAAAGCTGTGGGAAAACAAGAGCTCTTATCCATTGCTGGTAAGAATGCCAACTAGTATAATTACAATAATTTAGAAGAGAATTTGGCAACAGCAATGAAATTACATACTCATGTACCTTTTGAGCCAAGAATCTCACTTCTGTTAATTTCACCTGAAGAAACACTTACAGCAAAACAAAACTGCATTATTTTAAGGAAACCCTAGGGCTAACACAGTCTGTAGACCACCAGCAACATCACTGCAGCAGGTAACAAAGACACTGGAATTGTAGAGGTACCTTTTCAGAAACGTCATCTGACCTTTGCCCAAAACACAGCAGCAAATATCTGGCACATAACTGGACTTCCTGAATTTATCTTCACCTAGTGTTTGGAAGCATGACCAGAATATTTAGGTTTGATTAACAGCAAACTTGCCACTACTCCCCTACAACAGAGCGCTTAGATAATCTAGGAAAAGTAATAACAAATGAATCAAATGATCAATTTTAATATTAAAAAGAAGCTCACTGAAACATACCGGCAGGATGTGGTGGCTCATGCCTGTAATTCCTTGGGAGGCTGAGGTGGGTGGACCACCTGAGGTCAGGAGTTCAAGACCAGCCTGGCCAACATGGTAAAACCCCATCTCTAATAAAAATACAAAAAAATTTAGTTGGGCGTAATGGCGGGCGCCTGTAATCCCAGCTACTCAGGAGGCTGAGGCAGGAGAATCGCTGGAACCCAGGAGGCAGAGGTTGCAGTCAGCCAAGATCGTGCCATTGCACTCCAGCCTGGGCAACAAGAGCCAAACTCCATCTAAAAATAAATAAATAAAAAGAAAAGAAAAGAAACATACCATTAACCTCTACAATTAAGCACTGAGGAATTGGCACATGAATAGACAAACATACTAGTATTAGAATAGAAAGTTAAGACATAGACCCAAGTACACATGGAAATTTAATATATGGTAAAGGTAGCATCTCAAATCACTGGGGCAAAGATGAACTTTTTAGCCCATCACCTTAATAATATTGCTGGGACAACTGATAAAAGTATATCTTTGTATCACATCAAACACAGGAACAAGCTCCAAAAGGATTGGAGACCTACATGTAAAAAATATAAAGCCATACAAACGCTACCAAAAAAAAAAAAAAAATGAGTAAATTTCTCTATAGCAGGTAGAAAGGAATACTTTCTATCACCTAAAATCCAGTAGTAATTTTAAAAAATCAATACCTTGGATTTCAAAAAAAGCTTTAAAAAAAACTACATGGCAAGAAAAAAACTACCTATAAACAAAGTCAAAAGTTCTCTGACAAACTGGGAGAAAATATTTGCAACAGAACACAAAAAGCTGATATCCCTAATATATAAAGAACTGTTCAAAACTGAGGCAAAAAAGACTAAAAACTTTGTTAAATTAATGAGCAAAATACATAGTCAATTTATATAAACAAAATATGTACACATGGCCTGATATAGTTTGGATGTTTGTCCCTTCCAAATCTCACATTGAAACGTGATCCCCAGTGTTGGAGGTGGGCCCTGGTGGGAGGTGACTGGATCACAGAGATGGATCCCTCGTGAATGGCTTAGAACCATCCCCTTGGTGATGAGTGAGTTCTTGCTCAGTCAGTTCATGTGAAATCCAAGTGTTTAAAAGAGGCTGGGATCTCTTCCTTCTCTCTCTCTTGCTCCTGCCATTGCTATGTGACATGATGGCTTACCATCACCTTCTATCATGATTAGAAGCTTCCTGAGGCCCTTACTTCAGAAAACTGAGCAGATATTGGTGCAATGCTTGTACAGTCTGCGGAACCACAAACCAATTAATCCTCATTTTAAAATAAATTACCCACCTTATGTATTCCTATATAGCAATGCAAAGATGGCCTAAAATGTGGCCCTTAAACTTGGGAGAAGATATTCAATCGTATTCATAATTAGGAAAAAAGACAACAATCACACAGATACCATTTATGACCAATCAGACTGACACAAACTAAAATGTGTTATAATACATTCTGTTGGCACAACTGTGACAAGACAGGTACACTCATACATTTTTAGTGGGAGTACAAATGAGTACAATCCTTTTCCAAGGAAATGTGGAAATTTATAACAAAACTACATATAAATTCATTAATACCTTTTGACCCAGCAATCCCATTTTCAGAAAATTATCCTTAGGATACACTTTCTACAATACACAAACACATTGCAACATTGTTTGTAATTGAAAAATATTTGAACTACACAAAAAGCTCATACATGGGAGAATGGTTATGCAGACTTGTTACATCCACAAAATGGACTGCTGAGCAGCTATAGAAAAGGAAGAAGGAGATCTCTATGAACTGATATGAAATGATTTTTAGAATATATTAAGTAGAATAACCAAATTGAAAAAACAAAATATGCTACCTTTTGTGTAACAAAAAAAAGGGAATAAGAAAGATATAGTGGGATAGAGTGGTGGGAATAGGATAGGACTTGGGGAAGTCCTTTCTTTGAAAGACCTTTCTACATGAATCTGACATTCAGAACCATATTAATATTTGGTTTCCTCAAAAAAAGGAAATACACACACACACATCAAAAATCAAATGACATGGCAACTCTAAATAGAGACAGAAAAAAATGATCCTACTTGATTTCAAAGGAATAACACAACTACCTTGTAGTATGAGTGAAAGGTAGTTAGAAAGTAATCCAAGTAATTTTTGAAAATTTACCATGAAATAATTTACCATAAAAGACACAGGAAGAAATAGAAAGCCTGAACAATACTATGACAAATAATGAAATTGTGTAATTCAAAGACATTTCACAAAGAAATATCTGGGCTGAAATGGCTTCACCAGGCAGTTTTTCCAGATATTTAAGGAAGAAATAACACCAACCCTACCAAACTCTCCCAGCAAATTGAAAAAGAGTGAACACTTCCTACTTTTCCTATTAGGTCAGTATCACCTTGATAACAAAACTTGACAAAGATGTTACCAGAAAGCAAAAACACAAGCCAATGTTAAGTTTGTTCCAATATTGCAAAAATTAACATCTAAAGTCAAATTAATGTACTTCGTCATATTTGCCGAACAAAAATAGAATGATTTTAACAGACATAGGAAAATAATTTGATAAAATTCAATATGCAGTCACAGTTTTTTTACTCAAGAAAAAAAGAGAACCTCCTCTAGCAACCCAGAAACAGGAGGAATTTCCCTAATGTTATGGAGAGTATCTATTTGTAAAAGTCTACAGGAAATATTATGCTCAATGGCAAAATATTTAAAACTTTCTCCCTAAAATTGGGAACACCACTTTTATTTAACATTGTTCTGAAGATCCTAGCCAGTCAAAAGGCACAAAAAACATATAAAGTTTATAATGATTGGAAAGGAAAAAATAAAACTCTGATTATTTGCAAATGACACAACTGTAAACATAAAAATATCCAAAAGTATCAATGGATCTACAGAAAATATAGAAACTTTGTTTGAATAATAATCTTATTTCAGTTTTGTACTTATTGGCTCTATGTGGTGACTGTTGGGCTACTTGTGAATATTCACACAAGTAGATTTTCTGCTGGGTCCCCGGTACTGCCACAGTCACCTTACATCTCTTTCAGCTATCTTTGGAAATGTTAATGAAACACCAGGAGTTTGGTCTAGGACCTGTTGCTCGCCACACAGAAAGCTAATCACTATGACAATGAGTATTGTCAGGGAAGAAGGCTTTATTAAGGTGCTACAGCCAAATTAAGGTGCTACTGACTAAAATTAGGAGTTCACATAGCAAGGAAGAAATGTAACTGTGTATGGGAAAACAGGAATTAGGAAGGGGTAAGGTAGAGGAGTTGGTCAATAGGAAGCAGGTGGTTGGTTAGGCAGTCATGATGGGTGAGGGGACTGGTGTCTCATTATCCAAATGTGGTGATCTGCTAAGTTTCAGTTCCTTTATACTCTGTGGGAGAACTGATAGTTGGTTTCCTGAGAAAACAACTCAGATTAAGACAAATGTAAGTTTCTCAAGTTTTAAAATTGTGAGGGTCACTTTCTATGTTTATTCCAAAGAAACCATAAATGTCAGTTATGTGGGACAATTGGGCTAGTTTCAGTCCCCCTTTTATATTTATGTTAGTAAATTCCTCAATCCTGGGGAATCTGGTTGTCAATATCTGTGGCTGCTTCATGCTGAGGAGGGTTATCATAGGCAGCTCCATATCATAGGTGAACACATGGCCACCCAACAGTCAAAGGTTAATCTAATACTAGAGTTTTCTTTTGAAACAAAATCTTTCTCTCTCTAGTCCTCTATTTCTACCAAAGATGAATCACAGCAGGACCAACCTACCTGAAAAATACGCTTCAGTCCTACTATACTTGACCTGATTACCCACACAAAGTGCAGCAAGAATCACTGTCAATGTAAGATCTCCTAAAGTGGCTTTGTTGGAACCTCTCACAAAGAATCTCAGACTCAACCTCCAATAGCCTCTTGAGTCAAGCCAAGGATGCTCTGCACCTGCAGATACCTACATGGATTGGGCAAATTCCTCACTTCATGAGGTCTCAAAACAACTTGAAGTTCCTGGGCCTGTCAGAAAGTGACACTCTAGGCCAGTGCGGTGGCTCACACCTGAATTCCCAGCACTTTGGGAGACTGAGGCAGGCAGATCACTTGAGGTCAGGAGTTTAAGACCAGCCTGGCCAACAGGGTAAAACCCTGTCTCTACTAAAAATCAAAAAAAAAAAAAAAAATAGCTGGGTGTGGTTGCACATGCCTATAATCCCAGCTACTCATGAGGCTGAGATACGAGAATCACTTGAACCCAGGAGGAAGAGGTTGCAGTGAGCCAAGATGACACCACTGCACCCCAGCCTGAATGACAGAGTGAGACTCCATCTCAAAAAAAAAAAAAAAAAAAAAAAGTGACACTCTACTTACCACAGGCCAGAAACCCTGTAAAGGAACTGCATAGACAAGGTATGAGGCCACTGCTTCTAATGGATTCTCATTGGCTCTATAAAGTCAATTTCTCAAAGCAATCTGCTCATATCTGAAAACATGCCATTCCATTCAAAGCCCTGGGAAAATAGCCAGTTCTTCCAACTGTGTCCTATTATAAAATAAAACAGATTTTTATTGAAATTATGCAAACAACCACATTGTCATGAATTAAGAATATTCACAAATATTCTTTCAGGGAAAAAAAAGAATTTTTGAAAAGTTAAATGTCTATCAGTCATGCATATATTATTACAGGCTAGTTCTACCTCTAGACTGAGATCAGCTTCCCCACATGTGCAGGTTGGGGTGAGTTTATGTGAGTAAGTGAGTGTATTAATCAAGGGTCCCCAGAGAAACAGAAATCAGAGGCAGAGAAGGCTGGCAGGCTGGAGACAGGAAAGAGTTGCAGTTCAAGTTCAAAGGCAGTCTGCTGGTGGAACTCCCTCTTCATTTGGGAAGGTCAGTCTTTTTCTCATAAGGCCTTCAACCAATGGAATGAGGCTTACTCACATCATGGACAGTAACTTGCTTTTCTCAAGATCTACAGTTTTAAATGTTAACTTCATCTAAAAAATACCTTCACAGAAACATCTCCAAAAATGCTGGAACAAATATCTGGGTACTGTGTCTAAGCAAGTTGACACATAAAATTAACCATCCCAATGAATGATATGTGAGACCTGGTGGTGACAAGAGCCCACATGTTAGCACAGGTGACAGAGGTCTGGGAAGAGGAGCCCTGGGACATGCAAGAGGAGTTGACCCCATCGTGGTCTATTTCCAACATTTCTCAGAACCAAAGTTGCATCCAGGAACAAGGCAGAGGTGCTTTTCTTCCTTTTCTCTAGCCTTGGTTGCCTCCTAATTTTTGAGACTGTTAGAACTCAGGCTGATACTGTCATGACTATGATTAAGTACATTCTTAGGCCGCCCAGCTTTTGATGGCCTTGCACAGGGACCCAAACAGCATTCGTGACATGGTTTCTAGGTGATAAGGCATTCAAAATTTCAAAATTCCAAATAACTGGCTGATAATGAGAGTTTAGACTGAAAGCAGGTTTTAAGTTGGGGATATGTATATATATAGAGAGAGAGGGAGAGAGAGAGATGGAGTCTCTGTCACCCAGGCTGGAGTCAGTGGCGTGATCTTGGTGATCTTGGCCCACTGCAGCCTCCACCTCCCTGGTTCAAGCAGTTCTTCCTACTCACCCTCCCGAGTAGCTGGGACTACAGGCGCCTGCCACTACACCCAGCTAATTTTTGTATTTTCAGTAGAGACAGGGTTTCATCATGTTGACCAGGCTGGTCTTGAACTCCTGACCTCAAATGATCCTCCTGCCTTGGCCTGCCAAAGTGCTGGGATTACAGGTGTGAGCCACCATGCCCAGCCAGGACTCTATATTTTTATAAAGATGGCTTAGTGAGGTGCTTAGGGAAATAGCCCAGTTTAGGATCAGAACTGGCTTCAAATCCCTCCTAGCCCTGGACCTTAGAGAAGCCTCTGAACCTGTTTTCTCATTTTAAAGTGGTAATGCCCAGATCATAGACCTTTTTAGAAAATCAAATCAGGAAATGAAACTTAAAACATATAAAAAAGTAAGATGTTGTTGCTTTGGTCAGGCTAGAATTCAGTGCTAGCTAAGCCTGTCTTGAACTGTACCAAAGGGATTTATTACTCACTAGTACTTTTAGAGCATTTACCTGTGATACAGTCTGGGGACTTGTCCGCACCCAAATCTCATGTTGAAATGAAATCCCCAATGTTGGAGGTGGGGCTTGCTGGAAGGTGACTGGCAGGGTAGATTTCTCATGATTGGTTTAGCATCATCTCCTTGGTGCCGTCCTTGTAATAATGAGTGAGTTCTCGTGAGATCCGGTTGTTTAGATGTATGTGGCAACTGCCCTCTCCCTCTCTTGCTCCTTCTCTGGCCATGTGAGATGCTGGCTTTCCCCTTCACCTTCCAACATGATTGAAAGCTCCCTGAGGTCTCTCCAGAAGCAGATGCCAGCACCATGCTTCCTGTATAGCCTGCAAAACTGTGAGCCAATTAAACCTCTTTTCTTTATAAATTACTGTATCAGGTATTTCTTTATAGCAGTAGAAGAATGGCCTAATACAGCCTGTAACATAAAAAGTGCTACAGAGTTGGTGCATTTGTGAAGTACTTATAAAAAAATGTTTTTTGATGCTCACAACAACCATTACATTGGCATTTCAATACTTGTCAGCAACACTAATCCAGAGCTCAACCATCTGTATTAAAGCAAGTCACCATTTTTCTAATAGTTACTATCTGAAAAATACTACTGATTTTATAGGAAAAAAAAAAGTCACTGAAACCAATTAATGAAATAATTTAAATACCAAGATCAACAACTTTCCCTAGAAAGGTCCTTTCAGAGTTGGTGATGGAATTTCTCTTTCTTACTTATAACCAGGCCCATCTCAAAGGAGAAGAGTATCTACCAGAGAAATAACCTTCGTTGAGAGTCAAATCTAAGAGCATCAGGATTCTTAGTTGTCTAAACCCTGGGCGTCTAGAATAGACAATTACCCAAACCAACCCAACGCTCTGCCTTTCTCCTTTTGCTGTGCCCAAATGAACTAGTTCTCCAAGTCGTAAGTTACCCCAAAGTAGTCAAAGCTTTTAGTCCTTCCTAGCCTAGAATTTAGGTATCTATTTGACTCTCCATAACTTATTTTTATCCCAATCAGACTAATTTTATTTTAAAAGATTGCTTTTCATTTTTGGTTTGTTCTTAGTGCTTCTTAATGGTTTTATCAATTGAGCTTTTATTTTATTTTACTTTATTTTATTTGAGACAGAGTCTTGCTCTGCCACCCTTGCTGGAGTGCAGCGGCTCACTGCAACCTCCCTCCGCCTCCTGGGTTCAAGAGATTCTCATGCCTCAGCCTCCTGAGTAGCTGGGATCACAGGCATGCACCACCACGCCTGGCTAATTTTTTGTATTTTGTAATTTTAGCAGAGACGGGGTTTTGCCATGTTGCCCAGGCTGATTTCAAACTCCTGAGCTCAGGCAACCCTCCTGCCTCGGCCTCCCAAAGTGCTAGGATTACAAGCGTGAGCCACCATGCCCCGCCAATTGAGCATTTTTTGCTATCTGTATTTGCTAGAGGTGAAATAACATAACATCCTGCTTTACCCGAAACAGTTCTGGTTTAAGCCTATTGTCCTGACATAATTACTAATAGCACCCTGTTCCACTTTTACGCAGTTTACTTGCTCTATAAACACTTTGTAAACATATTATGTGAATTTGAATTCATCCTTTCAGGAATCAATTTTAGTATTTTGAGAATTTTGTTACCCTTTCTCCTAGGTGCCTTCTGGTTTTTCTATTTGAAAACATTGTTATTTAACTGTGATTATCAAAAGTATCAAACTTAATTATCATTATACGTTTCACTTTGGAGGTAAAGACATGGAACATAATTGATATCCACCTCTCTCTCTCTGTCTCTCACACACACACACACCCCATCTCTATCAAGTAATGCACAGAGATTAAAACAATGAATACATACCATAATGTCCTCGCCTATGAAATGTTTCTACTATAGTGGGGAGACATAAAAAAATCACACAACTATAACACAGCTGATGAGTGTCATAATAACGCTGAGCATAGGAGTGCTATGGTAATACATAAGAGAATAAAAATAACAGCAAGCACTTAATTATAAAGATTAAAGTCTTGGAAGTCTTAGTACTATTTTTTGTCCTGCTTATATATAAACATAATGAGATAATTGGTGAAATTTGCATTGTCTACTAAAACATCATATTAACATTAAATCATAATTGGCTATGTGTCTTTTCCAAGGAAAAACTGCACTTCATAAATAAACATAAAATAAGCTTTAGTTTATTACTTATGTATGAGGTAGAAAAGTATAAATAACCATAATTTTTAAATGTTTTTCAATGTCATGCAATGATATTTCTGATTAATATTTATATTTATGATTTTTAATAAATGAGCAAGGGACACTTGTAGACAGAAAAATGCTTCTTTGATAGTCTGAGGATTGAGAATTTTTGAAGGGTAGATTACATGAGATCAAGTTTTATCAGAAACTTTATCAGATTTTATCCTGGAATATCTTCTTCAAATGTTGAGAGACTTTTTGTCCTTAAGGATTTCAAGTGTTATTTTGTAAATGTGGCTGATTAAGAACATTGATGTACATTTCTCCTTTCTCCTAAAAGGTAATGGTGCTCCAGTTTATTATAGGGAGTAAGACTTCCATCATGTAAAGCATTTTCAAACAGTATTGCACACATTTGGTGCATATGACTGCGTTGGTGTAGACATGTGCCTCTGTGTATCAGAATCCAGGTGGTGGCTCAGACAGATGAGTTGCAGTCAGTAACTGGGGGACTCTTGTTTACTAGAAGCTTTAGCCCTGTAGCTAAATTGACATACACTGGAAGCATCCACTATAGCTATAAAGGAAAGAACAAATTGTGAACATGTATCTGAGGGCAATTAGATCATAATATTTAGTGACATCATATTCAACTTATAAAATACTCTAGTGGGTGTGCAATTTGTTGATGTGCATATTAGAAACATGTTGGTTAAAATGTGGTTTTACTTTTAAAAATATTGAATTGTACATATTAAATTCTCTGAAATAATGTTAATAAAGAAAATACAATAGCAGTCACTCTGCCTCTGGAAATACTCAGAGATGTTCAACTGTTCAGAGGCAATGATAGATGAGTATTTTATGGCCAGTAAGATAAACAGATGTGGTAGCTTTACTTTTCTTCAGAAAATAACGGTGCCCAACAAGATCACAGGCTTCTTGAAGCAGAGACTTAACCAACCATCACTGCTGACACCTGAAGCAGGCTTCAAAATTTACTACTTCAATGACTTAGGGAAGTCCTAAGTTAGAATGGGAATCCTGGTGTTACCAGTTTCAAGATCGGCGTGAAAAAATCTTACACCTGGAGATGTGCAGTCATTTGCCTGCATCTACACAACTAGTTATGTGTGGAAAAGAGAAAGTAGAGCTTTGGATTCTGGCTTCCTACTGACATGAATTAAGATATTATTTCTTCTTTCCAGGAACTAGTGTGTTTCCTCTTACAGTACCTGAAATTTAGCTATCCTAAGATGCCAATTTAAGGATTTACCTTAAGAAGAGGTTTTCTGTTAATGCTGCATATGAAATTACTTTAACACTCCAGAATGCTTCAAATATCCCATTACCTAATATTGGAATATCGCCATCCTGCTAACTATTGCATAGCCTCAGTTTCCCCAAGTTTAAACTGTGGTGGTATGAGTTGTTAGAAAAGAAAATTAATCCTGGGTTTCAGGTGATAAAAAATAGGGAGAGGAAAAGGATAAAATCTTAGGTGGGCTTTAGGTTTTCTTTCCTTGTTAATGCCACACTGCAGAAGTCAAAAGCTCTTTTAAAAAGGAAAGAAAGAGGGGAGAAGGAGAGAGTAAAGTATATTCAAATTAAGTAGCCAGTAATCTTGAGAGATCCTTAAAAAGCAGGTTTTATTAAAACCAAAAATCAAAACACAAAAACATGTTTTAGGCATAGGATCATACATAAGTAAAGAGGAGGAATTTGATTACTGGTAGCTGGTTAGAAATTATCTGTTATTCCAAACTAAAAAAGTAGGAAATGGTTGCAGGCAAAGCAACTTATTGTAAGCTTGCCTATTATTGATAATTACAAGTTTACTTTCATTCTTCTGCTTTTGAGGATAAGGAGGTAAGAGACTGCAATCCTGTATCACTGTGGTGTTAATCCATGTATCATGGAAAACTTAATCTCATATATATAAACTACAAAAAACTAGTTATATAAACTACAAAAAACTAGTTATATAACATTGGCTTTGGGTATTTTTTTTCTAATTAGTATATTGTTCCATGCCAATTATTTTGTCCATTTTCACACAACTTAAAGTCACCTCCCATAAACTGGCTCATACATACAAATATTTTAGGAAAAGTCAGTCAAATATTGTTACCTAAAAATGACACTATAAAATACATGAGATTACTGATGTAACATGGCTTATCTAAGCTTTTACAATTTTTAAATATCTCCCCAGCACTTTGGGAGGCCGAGATGGGCGGATCACGAGGTCAGGAGATAGAGACCACCCTGGCTAATACGGTGAAACCCCGTCTCTACTAAAAATACAAAAAACTAGCCGGACGAGGTGGCGGGCACCTGTAGTCCCAGCTACTCCAGAGGCTGAGGCAGGAGAATGGCGTAAACCCAGGAGGCGGAGCTTGCAGTGAGCTGAGATCTGGCCACTGCACTCCAGCCCGGGCGACAGAGCCAGACTCCGTCTCAAAAAAAAAAAAAAAAAAAAAAAAAAATCTCAACACAATAATTATAACGTAATTTTGATATTAAAATATTTAAACACAGTATTGTATATTTTAATTTATCACAGAATATATCTGATATGGAATTGTCTTCCAAAGATTGTATTTGGACAAACGAAGCGCCCCTCCCTCACTTTTAGACTCTAGCTAGTAGGGGCATTTTTAAACATAAATTTATAAAGATGGTTTAGAAGTGAAAATGTACGAGAAAACTAATCAATAAGCCTATTAAAAATGGACAGAAAAATTAATATGAGTTCAAATTGTGTAATAACAGAAGAGAGACTTTAGAAAACACAGTACATCATTGTTTTTACACAAACAGTTTAGGCATAGGCCAGCATCAATTAAGAATGGAACTGATTCTGACTTAGAACGCCTAATGTTAGTAGAAAGTGTATTCTTAGAATAAAGCATTTAGGTTTTCTGGGAAGAGGGAAACAATGGCATGACATAAAGTCATTGAGGGAACAGATTCACAAAAGACATGAAATAAGAACTCAAAGACACGTTTTACTATAATAGCTGTTTGATGCAAGTAAATAAGAAAAATATAAATACAAACGTGGCTACAACTCAACAAATGCATGCCACTAATGGAAAACAAGATATTGAGTATTGTACATAATAGAGCTATTTTCACTCTTTGAGGGTTTAAGTGCTAATTCAAGTCATTTCATTATTGGATGCTTACCTCGTTCAAATTCATTGCCATATGAGGTTCAAAGACCCTGATACAATCCTAGAGCTGTGAAGGTGGGTCTTTAAATGCCTTTCATTCATTCATTCATTCACTCACTCAGCATTTATAGAACCATACTATGCTAAGTAATGAGGATGCAAAGTAGGGTCAGATACACATTACTTAAGGAGATTGCATTCTATTAAGGGATAAAAGACCACTAAATAACTTTATTAACAGGCAAAACGAGATTGTCATTGGAAAGGCAGGAATGCAGTAAAGGGAGAGTTAAAAGGAGAGGTGGTTTTCACCTTGAGATATTGGAGAAGGCTGGATGAAGAGAGTGACATTTGAGCTAGATCATCAAGGATGCTTAGGATTTGATATTGTAGAAACAAGACAAAATTGCAGAAGAGAACAGCAAGAGTTAAGAGATGAGAAATTGCAACTGTTCTATCAAGCGGCTTTATCTGTGTACAAAAAATACTGGGAAACGAGGGAAGACATGGTAATGAAATTTTGAACCCATCACTTTCTTTAACTAAAAAGATCAATTATTATTTGCAAAATAAACATATTTCAAAAGAAAGGATAGGCTCTCTGAAATGAATGCAAGCGTTACTAATGCCAATAATGAGAAGGCAAAGAGCACTGCTTTTGGAGCCTAGCAGACCTTGGATTTTTATCTCCATTCTGCTTGTCAGTAGGGTGAGACCTGGGCATATCACTCGAAACCTCTGAGATTCAGCTTTTCCATCTGTAAAGGAGATACATATTACATTCCAGAGTCCTTGTGAGCCTAGAGATAATGAACATAATGTGACTGAAACATAACTGATGTTGTGAAAATGGTAGCTATCAATGTAATTCTGAATTAACTGGGATTCTTTTTATTGCAATAAAGAAACCAACTCAAACTTCTGGGCTTATGCCTCTGAAAGGTCCAAGTGTAGATCTGAGCTTCTGGCACAGTTGTGGACAGCATCATGGCACACATGCTTCCCCTCCTTCTTGAACTTTCTTGGTTTCTTTCCTCTTTGTTGGCTTCATTCTCTTTCAGGTTCCTTTCATGTGATGGCAAAAATGGCCACTGGCAGTTCTAAGATGATAACCTACCAGCTTAGAAACTCTAGCAGAAAAAGATTCCCCTTTCCCAACAGGTAGAGTAAAATTTCTGGTGACGCTGATCATTGGTCTACTTTGAGTCACTGCAGCCAGGCTGCCAGGGTAACCGTAATGGTCAAATCCTGGGTTGCAGACACCAGGGAAGGCAGAGGTAGGAGTGTGCCTGAAAACTACATGGAATAAAAATTGGAAAGGAAGGCATGTTAAAGAAACTTTAGACAGAAAAGTACATGTCTACTATAGGCAGTGACACAGCTATTACTAGATTTTTAATTTCATCATAGGTCTGCCATTTCTACAGTGGAATTTAAGCAGGGTGTGGCACTTTGAATGCCTTGAGATGAAACAAACATAACATCTGGCTTAAATATTAAGGAAATTTATTACTTATTATTAAGTCTCCAAGTAGAGCAGGCTTCAAATTAGTTTGATTCTTGGCTTAACGATGTCATCAAGGGCCCGAGATCTTCCATTTCTCTGCTCTGCCATCTTGGGGAGTCTTTCTTCCTCAAGTGGCATGGTGGCTGCAACAGTTTTACATCTCACAT
Organism: Piliocolobus tephrosceles; assembly: GCF_002776525.5. Lineage (NCBI taxonomy): Eukaryota > Metazoa > Chordata > Mammalia > Primates > Cercopithecidae > Piliocolobus > Piliocolobus tephrosceles. Next base: position 89,970,817 of record NC_045438.1, read on the forward strand.
CCAGAACAAACAATGTCCAGAGGCAGATGAGACACTATCTCTTCCTATGGCTCTCTGTTAGGAATAAGGACACGTTTCTTAGACGATCCCCCCTCCCAGCATCCCTGACTCCAGCAAACTCCTCTCACATCTCTTTGGCCAGAATTGGGTTTCACATTCATTTCTAAACCAATCCCTGACCTGTATCAGGGTAGTCATTAAAAACGGAATGACAGTTGGGAAAGCAGCCCAGTGTTTACCACACACTTGTGTGTGATCTATGAACTGAATGTGAGTAACAAGTTTCAGAAACTTGGTTAAGTGAGCACTAACACTTACACTTACACACATAATGGAAGAATGAATCTCAGCATCTATACGTGTAATCTTATTCTAGAGACTGTGTTTGGAATCTAGAAGTTGAAGCTCTTTCGAGTATTAAAAAAAGGTTAAAAATAGACTCTTCCTATCAAAGTACCATAGTAACATGCATTGTAGAATGTGTAATTATGCCATTTAATGTGTTGATGAGACTGTCTGCTCAGCACCTCCTGAGCCTAGCAATTTCTGCCACTTATCTGAAGAATGGTCTAACATTAAGTAGTGATTATTCACACTACAGAGAACTAATATCCCAACATAATACAGAGAATATCTTAGCTATTTATTTAGAAAAATAAAAATACGTCCCAAATTTATAGCAGATATCTCAAAATGGCACTGTAGCAGCTATTACACACTTCAGGGGGAAATGGAACCAGCCCCCCATCCTCTCCAGAGAAGCAGACCTAATGTGAGAGTGAATCAGATAGGAAGCACACAACTCCATTTATCCTGTCTAAAAATTAGGATTAGTGGACTTTCCATTAACTCTCCTGATGATAGTTTTCAATTTCCCCAGTGAATCTGCCTGCCTCAAATGGCTCATGTGCTATTTATCTTCATCTGCATTTGTACCACATTTCTGAATTCATGAATTACAATTTATTTAACTGGAAAGGGATTCTATGGAGAGTTAAATTCATAAAACCAACCTGAGGCCTATTTTTTCTTCCTCAAAGCAGTATACATACTTCTAAATTCAAAATTTTCTCCTTATTTTAGCCAGGGCTGGGGGGAAACCAAATGGAAGTTGGTACACTCAGTTATTCAATTATCTGGCTTCCTAATTTCTTCCTGTAGCATATGTAAATGTGGACATTCAACAATGTGAGTTTAATTTGTTCCATATGTGCATGTATTAAATTCTTGAGATGTAAATATTTTACACAAGAGCATTGTAGCTTTATACATTTGGAAAAAATCATCTTATTTTAATAAGCACTTAGTGAATTTCCTACTATATGCTAGACATATAGAGCATTTCCTACTATATGCTAGACATAAAAATAAGGACAGTTTCTGGCACCTCAAAATCTTGAGAATCGAGAGAAAACTACACAATAATAGACCAGTGTCATCTCTATTGTGGTAGAGATGGTAGCTATGGCAGCGAGAAGCACAGCATGGTATTACAGAGAAAGGGCACCAACACAGTCTCTGAATAATCTGGGAAGCAGATCCTGAGATGACAACACTTGAGCACACATGGCACTTGTATTAGCTTCCTGTGGCTGTCATAACAAAGTACCACAAACTGAGTGGCTTAGAATAACAGAAGTATATTCTCTCACAGTTCTGGAGCTTAAAAGTCTGAAGTCAAAATGTTAGCAGGCCAATCTCCACTGAAGGCTCTAGGAAGAAATCCTCCCCACCTCTTCCTCACCTCTGGTAGCTACTGGCAATCCTTTGTGTCCTTTGCCTTGTAGCTGCATCACTCTCATCTCTGCCCCCATTGTCACGTGGACTTTTCCTGTGTGTTTCTTGTCACCAAATCTCACCCTCCTTGTAAAGGCACCAGTCATTGGATTTAGGGCCTGCCATAATCCTGTATGACTTCATCTTAACTTGATCAATTTTTGATCACATCTGAAAATACTGTTTCCAAATAAGGTTATATTCATAGGTACCTGGGGTTAGGATTTCAACATATCTTTTTTTTTTTTTTTTAAAGTGAAAGCAAGTTTATCAGAGAAGTAAAGAAACAAAAGAATGGCTACTCCATAGGCAGAGCAGTCTTCAGCGTATCTTTTAGGGGGATACAATTAAACCCATGAGTACTGTAGAGAGAATAGGAGTTAGCACAGCAAAGAAGAGGATAAATGTGTCCATGTACAAAGGTACAGGATGGGAGGGAGTTTGGATGTATAATGAGCCAAAACAGGTCAGGCTTGTGGGCACCAGTAACCTTCATCTGTCATACATTCTCCTCCTGAACTGCAATTATGCTTTATTTGTCCTTGACAGTTTCTCTTCAGGGACTTGGTAGGCTATTGGTTACTGGCTGGATAGGTTATTGACTGATTAATCTGATTCTTTGGTAATAGAATCTTAAAATAGGTGCTAGTGGATTAATGTATTCACATCTCTGAGGTGATTTTTACATCTTTTTACAGTATTTTCTTGTCTGTTTCAAGGAACTAAAATGTGGATGTAACTATATAACAGAGAGAGGCAAAGAAAATTTGCTAAGAAATTGCCATTGTGTTTCTTAAATCATTTCCTTTGCCAATCATTCCTCCTACCCCAATACTCCTTCTCAGAGATTCTGCCCTAAAAACCCTTGCTAAATGGGCAGCCAGCCTTAGGAGTCAGCCCAGTGGATACCTAACCAAAATGGAACCAGTCAGACTCTCTCTTAGAAGGATTTACATTTGGGACTCAGAGGCATGGCCATGCAGAGACTCAGTGAGTCTACAGCAGCCTTAGAATTGGAAATGATGCAAAGCTGGGGCTGGTAGCCATGTTGGGCCTGTGCATTTCAAAATATGAAAAATCCAGTCTATAGAGAGTAAAATGAGTGGGAACCTTGAGACAAACAAAGATGAGAGACTATGTGGTCCGGAGAGATAAAGATCTTTTCCAGAGGTGGTTCCATTCTTTTGTGAGACCAGACTGTTCTTCTTGCATTTGAGTCTTTAGGCACCCCCTCCCTCCCCAGCCTATCTTAAGCTCAGCAAGTTTCTGCCTCTTGTAACCAAGTAATCCTCATATAAAACAATCCGGAACCTCTTTATATGCCTGTGTTGATAACTGGCTGTGAATAGGCTCCTAATCTTGAAATCAGCTGTACTCCAGTTATCCTCCTCATTTTCTTCCTGCAGTTCTCATCTCCCAGTTGTCATTCCCCAGTTCTCCTGCTCCAGTTCTCATCCTCCTGTCCTCTTCCTCCGAGTTCTCCTCTCCCAGTTCTTGTCCTTCACTTCTTGTCCTCTTCTTCTGGAATGTCAACTCTCCTCAGCTGCGGCCCATCAAGCTTTCTTTTACACATCATGTCATCTCTCTGCCATTGTGTGGAAATATTAATTCACTTGTGAAAGCATTCTACCTGACCTAGAACAAGAACTTTCCACTTGTATAAAGATCTCCATAGGAGAGTTGAATATATCAGTATTAGAAGTATTGTGTACATACTTTTATTTCTTCCCAGAAAACAATCCTTTTTATTATTGAAATGAGAAATGACTTTGATGGCCTAAACTGATGACTTTAGAGTGAATTATTGGCCTGGTTTATACCTTCCTTAAATGAAGCTTGTAAGATTAATTGCAACCTTGAATGTTACTATACTGAAGAACATTCACTTGGCTTTGGCCTTCTAGAAATATGACATGAGTCATATCCTACAAACTTAAACCTAAAAGAGAACATGATGAAGTGGTAAATATACAGCATCTAAAAGATAAGTAATTTATAAAGAAATCTGTGCATGGTTATTGGGGATTCTCGAGACAAGAACATTTGGATGATGTAAAGGACAAATTGAGTTTGCTCTGACAGAGCTGGCTGTCTTCTGTCTCAGAACTGCAGCAGGGTGGTTAAAGTAAATTATAGTTAAAATCTATTTGACAAAACTACATTTTATGCTGAGGATTCAGTGTGATTAAACTGTCATCTCGTGGAGAAGAGTTCCCATCCAAAATATGTTTTAATTTGCAGCATATTGTCCACTTTCAGATTCTTTTATCTCTTCTTAAACATCCTTCTCTGAATTTGTAGGTCTGAAAGCCCAGTTTGACTCATTACAGACTGGTTCCTTGAGGGAGTGGACCTAATTGGACAGCTCTTTTTCATGCCCCCTCTATCACCTCACTTCCTCCATTCAGTCTTCAAATAGCTGGATCTGTTCCCAATCCCTTTGGGGTTGGATGTAAGCAGCAGCAAGGGAAGACACATTAGCTGACCCCATCGTAGTTCTTATTTCCTCCTGACCTATAAGCCACCAGAGGGATTAAGCTAGATAACCCAGACATCTATAATTGCTTTAGGAAGCATCTGAGCTGGCTCTAAGACTTGTGATTTGACTGGAACCTTAGTTCTGTATCTGAGTGATAACTCTTCCCTTGGACTAAATCTACCTCCATCCCATGCCAAAGATACAAACAAAAGTAGGGAAACTTCATGAGAATAAATGATGGTATTATTGCTCATGTGAATTATCATCTTTATTCCCAAGAATTAGCACATAGCAGACACTCAGTAGTGTTTATTAGATTTTCAAATGATTTTTCTACAGGCCCTTGTGACTGTGCTCACCTTCTCTGACCACTCCTGAACATGGTTGCCTTTCAGATTCCTTTCACAGCATTCTGAACTTGATCCACATGGCTTCCAGCTCTACCCAGTCTCTAGTCCCAACTGCTCCTGTTTCTTTAGCTAAGGAGTCCCTGCTGTAGCTATGGCTTCAATGAATCCCATCCAAGCTAAAAGAGATCCCTGAAGCTGATTTCTCAAGAGCCTTTGAATTGCAAGCAGCTTAGTTCATGGATATTTTGTGATTTGGGTTTAAGATAAAATTAGATCCAGCCTTCAGGCTCAGGGATGGAGAATCACAGCAGATGGTTATTCTATTCTATTTATTTTCATGCTGTTCTTCCATTCTGAATTGATTAGACTGATGTAGCAACCAAGAACAGAAATCAACCATATGATGGAAAAGCATGCAAAAGAGTCAATAGTCAATCTTTTTAATTCCTTCTTTTGAAAAGTATACATTTTGGGAAAATTATAATAGGAGTTAATACATATTGAAGACTTAACTACATTAAGGCACTATACTAAAGGCTTTACTACAATGTTCTCCCCTGTAATTCTCAAAACAGCCCAATAAATTAGGTACTATATTATCACTCTCCAGTTCTACATATTTAAAAGCTGAGGCTCAGAGATTAAGTAATTTACCCACAGCCTCACCAGCTGCCTTGGACAACTTCAGCAGTGTGTTCCAACTGAGGTCTAGGAAAGTGGCTCTATACTTTCACTTACACAAAGTAGTGTTGGTCCCTAATCCAGGGGGTGCCATTCATATAGATTCTGATGTGAATGTGTTCATAGAGTTGAACAAAGTAGCTGCCCTGTCCATAGAAGCAAGGAGTAAAATCAGAGCTTGAACCTAGGACTGCTTGGCTTCCAAACCCAGATTCATTACCACCAAGCAACACTAAGATAAACATTTGGGTTTTAAAAATATGATTTTCCTTTCATCAAGCAATTAGTAGAATAAGTAGGTGCAGTGTAGGGCATATTATATTACAGTTGCAGGTGTTTGCCATTTTTTCTGTGCAACACTTAACACAAAGGATTCCAGATCTTTTGGAGCAGAGCCATTTCGGGATTCATGACACTTAGTGGGGGAAACGTGTCTTTAACCACATTGTAGGACGTAGGAGATCAGTGTACATATCCACAACATTGTCAATACGTGAATTTGGGCTTACATTTGTATAGGATATATAAGCGTAACACATTTCCCCCCTGAAGATATCATGTTTTTTTTTTTTTTTTTTTGAGATGAAGTCCCCCTCTGTCATCCAGGCTGGAGTGCAGCGGCACGATCTTGGCTTACTGCAACCTCTGCCTCCTGGGTTTAAGAGATTATCCTGCCTCAGCATTTTTTTTTTTGTATTTTTAGTAGAGACGAGGTTTCACCATGTTGGCCAGGTTGGTCTCAAACTCTTGACCTCAGGTAATCCACCTGCCTTGGCCTTCCAAAGTGCTGGGGTCACAGGCATGAGCCACTGCACCTGGCCAACATCATGCATTTTAAAATGCCAATCATGCATTTTAAAAATCCAGTTATTAAGATAAAATTACAATCAGAAGGAATCTTAATGGAAAACAAGAGGACAATTTAATAAGCTATGATGTATCTACTCAATGGAATTGTATGTTATCACCATGTAAAATATATGCATATGAAAAATGACTGGAAGGGAAGTGATAGTTGCTATATTAGAGTATGTGATTTATTTTGTTGTTGTCTCTGTTTTCTATTGTTTCTATTGCTATTTGTTGTAATGTAATGCTTTCAATCTGTAATGTAACTCAATGTCTACAATTTTTAAAAAGTAAAGCAAAAATTTATTTTATGTATAAGAGAAATATAATTTAACTTTAGACATCTGTTTAGCAGCCCATTTTTTCTCTAATAACAAGAAAAAAATATCCAGTTAGAACTGTTCATTACATGGATTCGCCCTATTCTCCTGCAGTTTTAAACAATCTAGGCAATATAATAGCCAGCTCTCCTAAAGATCACTGCCTTCATAAGCACATTGGAAACCATAAATTATTGTAATTTATGAAATGCAGTAGAACAGTGAAACTATGTTTGCCTTCCCAAACATCCATCAGGGAGAATATTGGTAATTAGTTTGTATTCAATTTGTAATTTGATTGTTTAAACTGGTGCTTTGTTCGTTTGTTTTATTGTTCTGTTTTGTTAACTACCACTTTGCAAATATTTTATTCTAGAATCACAGCCCATCATGTTCTAAAACACACTGAATTGCCAAGAAATACACCTCGTGTTTTAGTCTGTTCAGGCTGCTATAACAAAATACCACAAACTGGATGGTGGCTTATAAACAACAAAATTCATTTCTCACAGTTCTGGAGGCCAGAAAGTCCAAGAGCAGAGAACCAGCAGATTCAGTGTCTGGTAAGGACCCGTTTCCTGGTTCATAGATGGTGTCTTCTCCCTGTGTCCTCACATGGTGGAAGGAACAAGGCAGCTATCTGGGGTCTCTTTTATAAGGCAGTAGTCCCATTTTCAGGGGCAGAGTCCTCATGACCTAATCACCCCCCAAAAGGGCTTACCTCCTAATATCATTACTGGGTCGGTGGTAGGGGTGGGATATCAACATATGAATTTTGAAGGAACATAAACATTCAGACCATAGCACCTCATAATAAAGTTGACCACTTTTAAGACTCACATTAAAAGACAAAAGAAAAATTCTCTGTCTTCTTTTGTGATGATTGGCTTTGGTGCTGAGCACTTTAAATTTTTGATCAGGGAATTTTAGACAAAAAACCTGAGTCATAAAAGTAGTCAGCCCAGGGCAAAATAAATCAGTTTTGGCCCCATAAGTAGTGTATCAGCTTCTCCTTTCTATTCCTTTTTGGTTGCTTTTCATGCAAAAAAAGTGTTACTGGCAAATAGCAAGAGGCTACTGAAGTAAAATGTTTGTCTTCTTTTGGCTTCAAAGACACCTTCAAAGGTAGAGGTAGGAGAGAGCAGAAAATGAGAACATTACAAGGGTACAGCTGCAGTTGAAATATTAATGTCATTTTCAGGATTACCATTATTGTCACCTGTATTTGGACTGCCCTGAATGTGGCTGGAGCACAAGTGCAGAAATGACTTAGGACCTGAAGTCAGGAGCCTGGGTTTGAGATCAGACTCCCTCGCTTTCCAACTCTGTGACATGGGATTATTTCACTCAAGTCTTTATCTCTATAACGGAGTTTTATTTCTCAGATGAAATAAAAGTATGAAAGTATTTTGTAAAGCACTGACTGTCCCTTCCCTTCCTGCACTTTATTCTAGTACACAGTGGCCTGTTTCAGTTCATCGTGCCTTTTCCAGGCAGTTTTTCCAGGTGGCCTGTCTTGCTGTCATTCTCCAGGCCCTCAGACTCGTGCTTTTAGGTCCCCTTGGGTCTGGCATCCAGTCAGTCTGCGTCCCTCTGATTCAGAGCTCACTTGCCATTTTATTACTAGCTTTGCACATGCACCTGATTTAGGTGTCTATCTTGCTCCCCATAGACTTCTCTTCCAGGCTCATGCCTGGCCCTGGGGATCATTCTTTCTCTTCCAATCATGCTAATCCCACCAATGAAGGGACATATGAACAGTACCAGGTGGGGAGTTCAAGAAGAACAAGTTTATAAGGAGAGGAGAATGAAAAATATTCGAACATGTTTAGGATATGTTAAGTGGGAGATGCTGTTGGACACCCAGGTAGAAATATTTAGTAGGCTGCTGGAACTGGAAATACAGGTTAAGAAATCCTAATTCTGTCTGTGAGAGCTGAAGCCCAGAGTATGGCTGAGATTGCCCAGGGAGAGTGTGTCAAATGAGAAGAGGAAGAAGAACATAAGGGAGATGCCAAGTAAAGTAGGACCAAAATGTGTTCACTGGATTGATTCTGCAAGGTCATGAGCAATCCTTGCAAGAGCAATTTCCAGGAAGTAAAGTAGATGCAGGCAGATTGCAGTGGAAAGGAGGTGTCTTTATAATCAGTTGCCTGCAGGTACCCGTGGGTTTTATGTGCCAGCCAGTTACAGCGTCAGGGGTGGGAAAACTGTACATGCTCTTTACTGAAAATAAAAAGATGGTGGTGTCAGGACTTAGGATATTTGGAGACATTTGCCTTGAGAGTTGAAGGAAATTTATAATACCTGCATTATTTCTTTAAACTCTAAGGGATAGCAAACCTATTTCAGATACAGTGATTTTTTTCTACCTATCTGTAAGATTCAAACAATTTGAATGAAGAAAAGCTTTATGGGACTATTTACTTTGGATTTATCATTTATCAGGAAATGGGAAAGTCCTAACTTTGTCATGGTTTTTATAAAAGAGTGTGTAGGGGATGGCATAGGTAGGCAGTGTAGACACAATGAGGGTAAGTATAAATACTGGCTCTTTTGTGTCCAGTGAGAATGCTGATAATATGACATTTCCAAAGCAACAGGAAATGTATTGTATTCCCAAAGGAGATGGGGATACAGAGCCGAATCTGCCATATTACCTGAAAATATCTCCACCTGAGTTAGAGAGTTGGGTCCCTATGTCTCTGTCTCTGGGCAATCCATTGATAAAAGGAGGGCCCAGTGCTGCATTACCATTAAGAACTAGTTGGAGGGGAGATTATGGCAGGACTGCAAGAGAATGTGTTGGAAATAAGTTCACACAGTAAGTATCACTTTTCCTATATCTTGATACAGTTTCCCTTAGTCATCTCCCTTGGAAATCATCAGAATAATGACACTGATTTGTAATATTTAACAGTTCAGGAGCTCCACATCCCATAGTTGGCATTTCTTGCTAATTGAAAAGGGAGAACTTAGGAGGTTGAAGGTAGAACCTGGGTTTTCTATAACAAAATGCATTTCTAAAGGCAAAATAAGAGGTTCATTCTTCTCAAGACTCTGGGTATTAAATATTGCAGTGTTCTATCTAAGGGTTCAGTGAGAATAATTATTTAAATCTCTCCTGTGAGGAAAGTATAATAAAGAAGTTTACAGTTCATGCAGAGTGCCGCCAAATAAGGTTTGCTAAACAATGTATGTGCATTTATAAGGGACCAATATAAATTCTTCATTAAGTTGTGTAATGGAGTCATCATTAATCTCTATCCAAGCTCAAAGGATTTGAAGTTGCTTCACCTAAATGTTTTTTGTTGTTGTTGTTGCTGTTGCTCTGTGGGTGTTCTGAAATGCTAAGGGGAAAGTTACCCACTCAGAGAAGGTCTATAAAGCCTAGGGGCACAGATAAGCATCACTCCTGGTACCTGGCCTCTGCAGAGGTGCTTGCTAATGACACATCAATGAAAGGAGCAACAAACAAGATCCCTGGGTGTAGACTGTCCATGCTTGTAAGAAGCATGGCCTATGCCTGCAAGGCTGTAGACAGCCAGGTCAGGGCTTGTAAGGCCAATGACGGCAACACTTGCAGGAATGAAGGATGGTGCTCAGCGACCTTCCCATTTGTGAACATTTGAACACTGCCCCTCATGGTATCCTTGGTGGCTTTCATGCCATATGTGAGGTGCAGGAGTCCTGACAAGGTTACCCATGAGGCCTTCTACCTACACATTTTCACAGTCCTTTCTTCTAGAAGGTGTTGCAGCTCTCCACTTCTTCCCCATGCTCCACCTCAGCCCGAGGGAATATGTTCTAGCCTGGGACACATCCTCCTCTTTTCTGCCTGCATTTTGACCAGAGATACAAATTTCTGTTAAGTCTTCTGTGAAAAAAAGTAATCCTTTTTACCATCAAACCCAGAGCTTTAATTAATCAGAAGCCAGTTCTCCTTTTCCTAGAGGGCAAGGACAGTCTAAACTCTAAGCCCTGCCAGAACAGTCAAGATAGAGGAGAAAAATTAAATAGCTAATTGCCATATTAAAGCAGCTTTTTAATATCCTGCCTACATAGCAAAAATCTATGTTGCATGTTTTGTCAGAGTTTAAGCCTATGGAAGACCCAAACCAACATATTACTTGGGAAAAAATGGACATATCACTGGAAAATGTACATAAACTGATTGGTTTTGTGCAGGCAAACATGCAGGTTATGAATTTGGCATTTGCAGGTTATAAATTCAGCACTTCCCATCATAACTCACAGGCAGGCATTGTAATGGCTTTTTTTTTGGTAGATTTGAGTTAAAGGCCTCTATTTGACTCACCCCTGTTGTCATTTTACATCAAAATGTTAAAATGCCAGATTTGGGGTTACTAAGCTATGGTACACTTATTTCATTTGCTAAGGAGTCCAAAGGTTTTTGCAGAAGGATTAAATACTATTTAGACTAAACTATAAACAGTAAGTGCTTGATGGAAGAGAACTCATCCTGGTGTCCCACCTGCTTTAATATTGATTCAATAGCAATCTTCATCTTTAGTATTTAAAAAGTCAACATTTGATTTTGATAGTAGAGTGGCCTGGAGCCTGGTGCACCTTCTCTCTGGGGTGTGCTCTGCTTGCAACTGACATGCTTTCCTCTCATAGGTCAATCTATATGTTTTGTTTTTGGCAGGCAACAGAGAAGAAAGAAATAACACATTTCACTTTCACTGTGCTAAGAATTCTTATCAAGAGTGTTTTCACATTGTTGAGCAAAATAAAAGGAATATCACTTTTTAAAACTCACAGAACTGAATTTTCATCTGAACACTCTGGCTGTTTGACATTTTTTTTCTCCCCTCTGTCCCTTCCACTTTCCACCAAAACACTTTTTCCAGGTATATCCATGCTTCTCTTAAATCTTAATTTATCAGTCAGGCTTTCTGTCATCACCCTAGGGCCAGGTGAGGAGATAATTTAGGAGGCTACTGAAGAAGTACTGAGGGGATGGATCAGGATAACCTGACCAGCATGATAGCAGTAGAGATAGGGAAGTGGAAAGAATCAAGTTACATAAACATTTGCTTGAATGAATGAATGTTTCCATTTGTTTAGTATTTACTATGTGTCAGACATGGTACCAGGTGCTTTATATGTGTAACCTCAATTACCCTTAAAATAATCTTTTTTTTTTTTGAGACGGAGTCTCGCTCTGTCACCCAGGCTGGAGTGCAGTGGCGCGATCTCGGCTCACTGCAAGCTCCGCCTCCCGGGTTCATGCCATTCTCCTGCCTCAGCCTCCCGATTAGCTGGGACTACAGGTGCCTGCCACCGCGCCCAGCTAACTTTTTGTATTCTTTAGTAGAGACGGAGTTTCACTGTGTCAGCCAGGATGGTCTCGATCTCCTGACCTCGTGATCCGCCCGCCTCGGCCTCCCAGACTGCTGGGATTACAGGCGTAAGCCACCGCGCCCGGCCCCTTAAAATAATCTTAAGGAATAGCTATGATACCTCCATTCCAAATAGGAGGAGACTGACCCTTGTGGAGGTTCCATAACATGACGGGAGTAATACTTAATTGTTCGGGCAGGAATTTGTATTCAGGTCTGTTTGACCAAGCAAGAGAAAAAGAGAGAGTGCAAAAGATAAATCTATATATCTATATCTATAGATATAGTTCTGTCTATATCTGTGATGGTTAATTCTGTGACAACTTGAGGTTGTTTTGGATAAAATTAACATTTAAATTGGTGAACTTTCGGTAAAGCAGATTGTCTTCCATAATGTGGGTGGGCCTCATCCAATCAGCTGAAGGCTTTTAGTAGAATAAAAAGATCAGCTTCCTTGACCAAGAGAGAATTCTACAGGAGACTGCTTTGGACTTTATCTGCTACAAATTTTCTCCTGGGTCTCCAGCCTTGGATTTGGATTTGCTAGCCTCTATAACTGCATGAACCAATCAATTCCTTATAACAAATCAATCAATCTCTCTCTCTCTCTCTCTCTCTCCACACACACACATACATACACACACACACACTCTCTCACACACATTCTATTGGTTCTATTTTTCTGGAACCCTTGTTAATAAATTTATCTAGAAGAGAGAGAAATGAGCAATTGAGAGAACTATGACAAAGGGATGACTGTGATATTGAGATTATGGATCAGCAACCATGGGAACAACTCTAAAGTAGGAAAGAAAATAACCAATTAAAATGTTTATTTTTGTTTGACTATGTTCTTTTCTGAATACAGGTGATTTTTAGTTTTTAGCATAGTCCTCCTATATGGTAAACTAGACGCCTTACACACACACACACACACACACACACACACACACACACACACAAATATATAATATCACATAAATATATAATATTACATATATATGTCTGAGTGATGTGTGCATGTGTGTGTGTATACATGTGTGTGTATATATACATGTGTCTATGTATATATGGCAAATGCCACACACACGTAATAATCTTGGCCAAGTATACCCATTTGAGTCTATAAGGGAGATAAACACTTGGGAGCTTTGCTGCCCTCCATTACTTCTAGGGTGACTTGGAATGAGCCTGGCAGTTCAACTCAGGAGGACTAGTGATAGGTATTTCTCTACTCCAGAGAGAGCCATGGCAGAGGGAACATTTTCCTATTTTGCAATAAGCAATATTTTTGTTGCAGTGACAGAGACAGCGAGATGCCTCCCACTTAGAACCTGGGGGATGATCCCGTGAAGGCCCAGTCAGCTAGGCAAAACAAAAACAGAGTGAACAACAAAAATGCATTTCAGCTCTTCTAGCTCAAGTGGCTCCAGGTCTAAGATGAGACGAAAGGGACTCAATAAAAAGATATTAAAAGACTGAAAATGTCATGGTGACATTATCTTTTGGAAATACCAGACCATCAGTTAAAGTGCTGCTTCCTAACAGTACAGTTTCCAAGATTTGTAGCTGAAATTTGTGGGTTATCTATTGCAGTTCTCAGAAGATGCTTTGCTGAGAATTTTGTGGGGAGTAACTCCTCCCCCCACCCCAATTCAGCAGGAATTATATCTAATTGTGGTTCTATGTACATCCTAGCACAATTTGTAGTGCTTGTAGATGGGAATAAATCAGGGGCATGTGACAACATTTAGTTACAGAAAGAAGTTTTAGAGTAAAAACACATGTGTCTAAAGCATCATGTTTCCTATGAAGAGTATCATTAATTTTTATAGAACTACAGGCGCATACTTGAAATAGCAAAGATTTTTATTTCTGTTTTAGAGATTCATACGAACTTCATCCATAGTGTAAATTCTCTAGCCACATCCAGAGTATGAAAATACAGACATATTTTTAAGTTGGGTGTGGTGGCTCACGCATGTAATCCCAGCACTTTGGGAGGCCAAGGTGGGTGGATCACGAGGTCAGGAGATGGAGACCATCCTGGCTAATAAGGTGAAACCCCATCTCTACTAAAAATACAAAAATTAGCCGGGTGTAGTGGCCGGTGCCTGTAGTCCCAGCTACTCAGGAGGCTGAGGCAGGAGAATGGTGTGAACCCAGGAGGTGGACCTTGCAGTGAGCTGAGACTGCACCACTGCACTCCAGCCTGGGCAACAGAGTGAGACTCCATCTCAAAAAAAAAAAAAAAAAAAGAAAATACAGGTATATTTTTGCCAAACAGTATAGGTGTCTTCCAGAAAATTCAGCTTTAAAGCTAATCTCATTTCTCCTTGATGTCCTTTAAAAGTTAGGGATATTTCCCAAAGGGGCAAAATCTTCTAAAAATCTAAGCTATAAACTTTTATTAAAACAGTGGATAGCCCAGTGGCACAATGGAATTTGGGATGCATTCACTATTTTGTCAATAGATTATTAACTCCAATTATGGAACTCGATTTTTTCTTGAGTATTTTAAACTTTTTATCCAATACACTCTCTTCCTTCTATTTAATTCATTTTTTCCAATACATATGATATTTTTCCTAATTACCATTATCAACCTTATTGTTATCATTTTCATGTTATTATTTATTTGACAAAGAGTTGTTGCTAGACAAATATCAGCAGGATACTGCCAGACACTAAAGGAAGGTAGATAAAGAAGTAGTACTACCTGCCAGGAGCTCTCAGTCTCCAATAGTAATACTTAACTTCTAATTCATTATGAAATCTGTATAGCACCTCACAGTTTAAAAAACATATTCATATAAATTATCTCTTTTAAGCTTTGAACAACCTCTTGCACAGTAGGTAGTTTAAGTATTTTTATGTCTCTGAAACTCAGAGAAGTAAAATGACTTGCCCAGTCTTTGCCCATGTCCTTAAGGGGGCATGCTGCTTCAAATCTTGCACTCTTTTTACTACACTATGTCAAGCTTAGAAAACATTAAAAAAAAAAAAAAAAAGGACTTCATATTTCTCTTTTGGTCTAGTCTATGTCTAATACAGCAATCATTCATACCATCTATAACCAGTAGTTGCTACTATACCTTAAATATAGAGGTTCTCAACCACGTCATGACTTCTGCTACATTGTAGCCAGTTAAATTGGATGCAAGAAAAGTATGATGACAATAAAATAAAGAGATTCTAGGTTTTCTCTACAACTCATTATTTCAACATTCTCTCCATAGTGAAAAAAGAGATGGAGTTGCAGCAAAAAGAAAGAATTTTATATAAACCTACCAAGAAGATGAATGATAATACCTTCTCTTAATTTACTGTAGCAAAATAAGTGTTGGGACCATTATATTAAATGCTAGTTTTACCCTTACATCTCTCAGATTTTAGAATGCAAATAATATAAAATGAATTCATTTCCTACTTGCTCAATGTGAAGAAAATTAAGGTTGTCTCAACAATATCCACTCTACCTGTCCCCAATTTTGTGGTCAAGATGAGTTTAGATGGGATTGACCTCTCCACCCACCCCTGCAAACATGGGCTCTGATAATCTTATTCAGTCAGAGAATGACATGCCCTGGCTAGTGTGATTGATAACGGATCATTCAATTAAACCAAAGGTCAGGACTCTTGTCTAATCGCTTGTGGCAAAAACATTCTTACCTTTCCAGTTTCCCTGCCCCTTTCTCTGCAACCCACAGTTGATATGAATGAGAAAGTATAAAAGGCATTGGTGTTGGAAGCTGTAATAAAACCATGCAGGTAGCCAGTCACAGAATGACGCCAACATTGAGCAGGGCAGATCTGTAAAACCTTGCAAAAAATAGGGCCCAGAGTCCTTCTGGACTGCCTGAGTCTACCTACCCTCCAGATTTTTCTGTTTCTATGTAAATAAATTACTCTGATTATTTCAGCCCCATTATCGGATTTTGTTATTTGCGACAAATAATATCCTCAATGAAACAATCCATTCAGAATATGTATTAATAGTTAGGAATGGAGAACGTCAGGGCTGAATATCATTGGTAAATTTTAACTCAACTAGGAAAAGACAAAATATTCCTGTACATTCATTTTTGACAAATCAAATACAAAGGATATAGAAATTATTTATGAACCTTCGAAAATAAAAATTACAAGAGGATTTTAACTAGGTCCAGCTTCCTGAAAAACTAAAAAGATCACCTCTAAGATAACAAGAGTCTACCCAGTAGGAGGCTTTATTGCTCAGCATTAACACTTCAGTCCCACTGAAAAATGAATGCTTAGGTCCATCTCAGTAGCCTAATCACCGTACAAATTGGTGTACTTATGAAGTGATTGATTTTCTGCCACCTTTGGGATAATATTCTGCAATAGCTCTTCACAAACTCATGCCCTTGCACACAAGGTTTAGCTTTCTTATGAAGACAGCCACTCATTAGGTTAAGTAAGAATTACTGTTTTCCTGAAAACTATCATTACATAAAAATTTTGATCATGGATAGGCAGGCCCTTGATTAAAAATTCAATAAATGAGTTGGGCACAGTGGCTCACGACTGCAATCCCAGCACTTTGGGAGGCCAAGGTGGGTGGATCACCTGAGGTCAGGAGTTTAAGACCAGCCTGGCCAACATAGTGAAACCCCATCTCTACTAAAAACACAAAAATTAGCCGGGAGTCGTGGTGTGTGCCTGTAATCCTAGCTACTCAGGAGGCTGAGGCAGGAGAATCACTTGAACTTGGGAGGTGGAGGTTGCAGTGAGCTGAGATCGTGCCACTGCACTCCAGCCTGAGCGACAGAGTGAGGCTTCATCTCAAAACAAAACAAAATCAAGAAACGTACAAATCCCCCAAGTGATATGCAAGCTCACTCTATTGGTAAAGCAGAAATGATTCTAATGAATTAAGAAAATCTAAGTTTAATCCAAAACCATCTTTTAGCTTATAAAAGGAGTGAAAACAATGACCCTATCAGTGAACATATTACAAATTGTGTTTTGATGGCCTGCCAGGTGATATGATTGATTGGGAGGGTCACTAGGCCATTATCTATTCAAAATATCTCTACAGGATTTGAATGATGCAACTATAAGAAAAACAAATTTCATATCACACCTTGCACCCCCCAACTTTATCAACTCAGAAATGGACTTGCTGTGTGTACCACTGCTGCCTCTATATCTTGAAGCATAGAGATAAAAGAATAGAGACATCCTCTGAAGAAAAGCCGTTTACTTCCTACTCTATTCATGATAGTTTCTCTGTATGAAAAAAATACATCTTAAACTGCATATATAAGCAAGAATTTCTGAATGTAAATAATTCCCATAGTATGCATAAACCAATTGATATTTTAACTATGGTCTAAACTAATGCACCAAGTTTTGGTATTTGAATCATATATATTTAAATATATGTAAATAACTTAAAGGTAATATTTCAAATACAATTACGTTTTATCTGTTTATAAGAAGTTATTATTTCTATTTAGTAAGATTTATTTATTTTTTTTTTTTGAGACAGAATCTTGCTGTTGCCCAAGCTGGAGTGCAGTGGCATGATATCAGTTCACTGCATCACTGCGACTTCCGCCTCCCGGGTTCAGGAGGTTTCTGCCTCAGCCTTCTGAGTAGCTGGGATTACAGGTGTGCACCACCATGCCTGGCTAATTTTTGTATTTTTAGTTAAGACAGGGTTTCGCCATGTTGGCCAGGCTGGTCTCGAGCTCCTGACCTCAAGTAGTCCGCCTGCCTCAGCCTCCCAAAATGCTGGGACCACAGGTGTGAGCCAACGTGTCCAGCTTGTTTAGTGAGATTTCTTATTGTTCTCATTATTATATAGATTTGAAATTGACCTTTAATAAGTCTTAAGCTCTTTGGGCCTCCGCTTTTTCATCTGTTAAAATGAAATGTTTAGAATGATGATCACTAAGATTATTTTCAATCAAAAATAACAAAGGTGGTAACAATAGTATCAACAACAAAGCCCCAATCTCAATAATTCTACCAAACACAGTGGTAGAATGTATAAAGACTGGGCTTCAGTCTTACTGTGACCACATTCAGTAGCTTTGTGATTATTAATAAGTTGAAATAGATTGAACATCCAAGATTTTAATTCTTCTAGGTATTTTAGGAGTTAATTCAGGATCCGCAGAATCTTCCCTTCTCCTTCAGAGACAAGAACCACAAAGGTATCCCATTTCTCCTAACTATTCCTTTAGTTGATGATGGCAGGTCTATCCAAGTGGTGGGGTTAAGGGGTTAAGGAAGAAAGCATTCCAAAAAGAGAAATGGAAACTCATTTGTTGGGTTAGAAGCAGTCTATTTATAGCCTCAGGCAATGCCACCAAATTGAAACCATCCAGAGACTGTGGTGGGCTTTTTGTTGTTGTTGTTGTTGTTGCTGTTATTTGTTTGTTTTTTGACTGAGGAATTATTTAGATTTCAGAGCAATTAAGTGGAAACTTGACTTTGAAGCAGTAACAAAAGCAAAACTGATACTGATTTCTGAATGAATTGTTGCATTTTCTTTAGCTACAAAGCCTCAGTGCTCGGTCATGGCGGGGAGGAGGAAAGAGGGGTTGATTTCTTTAACTGAATTTGCCTTTCATACAGGGTCACTTTGATACTCAATTTTTTGTTCCTCCAAGTTTGTGTATATTGGTTGTTTGATGATTATTCTACTATCGTTCTAAATAGTACTATAAGAAATTTCATCTTGCAGAAGAAACTTAAAGCACAGAATACACTTTATATTTAAAAAATCTAATACAGCCATTTTTATAAAAGTAGAATGGTATTGTTTGTTCATTCAACAAGTATCTATTGAGTACAACTCTGTGCCAAGCATAGTGATAGGCATGGGAGATAACAAATGAACAATACCGACTAGGTCCCAATTCACATGGAATTTACAATCTAATAGGAAAGACAGACAATTAAACAAGCAATTCCACGACAGTGTGACTGAAAGGTGTTATAACAGGCAATGACGAGTGCTGCAGGAGCACAAATACGGCATCTCTATCCAAATCTCAAATCAGGAAGGCTTCCTGGAAAAAGTGCTATCTAAGCTACAGACTCTGATTATTTGATATTTGAGTTAAAAGTAATTTGTTTGTAATAACAACTCACAAATACACTTAATAAAGATAATGAGTTCCTACTATGTGCCAGGTACTGTTTTATATGCTTTATAGGCCTTGTTTCATTTAATTCTCATGAAACATCTTCAAGATAAATATTATTATTCCTATTAAAAGGATGAGGTTTAGAGAGATTAGATAACTTTTCCAATATTATATGGCTAATAAGTAGTAAAACCAGGATTATAATACTAGTCTGTTTGACTTTAAAATCCATGGTAGTTCCAACGTGTCTAGTTGTCTAAAAGAAAACTCTAATCTAAAATATGGGGATAAATTTAAAATAGACAAACTCTTTAACATAGTATGATGGTTATCATTGGAAAACATCACACTGACTTACTTTTAAAGATGGTGGGCTGGCCACAAATACTAGTATCCTCTCTTTCCAGAGACTATGTTTAAATATTAGTTAAGAGGTTGGACATGGCGGTTCTTGCCTGTAACCCTGGGACTTCGGGAGGCCATGGTGGGAGAATCATTTGAGGACAGGAGTTTGAGGCCAGCCTGTGCAACCCATCTCTATCAAAAAATTTAAAAATTAGCCAGGTGTGGTGGTGCATGCATGTAGTCTCAGCTACTGAAGGCTGAGACAGGATTCCTTTAAGCTCAGGAGTTTAAAGCTGTGGTGAACTATGATCACACCACTGCACTCCAGCCCGGGCAGCAGAGACTCTGCCTCAAACAAACAAACAATCAAAAAGCAGTAGGGCATGGGGTGGAATATTAGTAAAGAAAAAAAGTCTCTAGAAACCTACAATAACAGAAAGAACTTCTATTCTTTTTGTTTCTGGAGGATGAAAGGAAAAGGAATAATGATATCTGAGGAAGTAGGAGAAAGCTGAAACCTTATGAAATGTAGAATAAAATGACTAAGAAGGAGCATATTTGCCTCCTAGAACTTGGGAGAGGTTCAAGAGTGGAGCGGGAATGAGAGTGGAAACGTGGAAGTGAAGCCTAGAACTGGATATAATGGGTTGATTGAGTGTGTATTTGGAACAACTGGACAAACCCTTCTGATATAGAGAGCACCTGTAATCAGGAATTGCACTCCCAAGCAGAAGGCTGAGTGTATTTTCCTTGGAGCAACTGAGTGGCTCTGGAGACAAGACATTCTAGCAGCCCCTAATGCAAGAGCTGGCTCTCTGTCTGATCCACCTAAAGCAAAAGCTGACTGTCAGCAAGCCACATAGGTTTTGGTGATCACTTGTAAATATGAGGAATCAACCCTAACTCAGACATTTGAGAAAAGCCTCTAACATAAACAGACAGTGGGGAAAACAAACAAATAAAAGAAAAAATTTTTTAAAAAGACTAAAAAGGCCCAGGAAAAAATATACAGTTCACAGAACAGAACAGAAATTTCAAAAGAGAAAACACACCCATTAGCATCTGAGAAAACATACCCATCAGCATCCTTTGAGATATAAAAGTAGTTATTGCCGCCATATAAAAAAAATCATCTAAAATAATAAGAAAGTTAATGAATGATGTCTAAAATTGATAAATAAAAAGAATGGCCAAATAGCATATTATTTGGGGATTTGGGAATAACTGCCAAAAGCAGCAAATTAAAAAGGTCTAGGTAGTTGTCTCCAGGAAACTAGGCTGGAGAGTCAGAGGGCGTGGAACCTGAGATTATTATTTTGTCATTAAAAGGATTTTGATGCTACCTGAATTTTTTTAGCTATGTTCAGGTTACTAACAGAAAAGTTTATAAAAGGAAAAAATATTATGTACCAAATCATTTGTCAAGAAATCAACATAGGTTTCTGTTTAAATTTATTAAATGTCCCTGGTCCTGCCATTCAGAATAAGAATCAAAGACAATAACACATCATCAATAAACAATTTCAGTTCCTTGTACACCATCCCATTGTTATGGAATCATGTAGCTCTTTTATTTACTTTTTGATTCAGATATATACTTTTGTAGCTACCACCCTCTCAGGCGCTATGTCTACCTCTTTGCCTCAGCTACTAAGAAACTAGAGAATAGTCCCAGGTGGACTTGATCAGTGGTTATCCAAAGATGCCCACAACTGTGCATTAACTGTTAGAGTTTATTGGCAGCAAAATATCATGCATTAAGAAGGCCCTTTAAGATTTATTCTACCTCTTCTATTGGCACTGCAAATCCCCCAAAAACTGCCCCAGAAATATCTTGGTACTAACTTTGTTGGATACCATCAAATTGACCTTAAAACATGTAATTTAAATAGACAATTCCAATTTCTCTAAAACTGCGTAAATTATAAAAAGATGAATGCCCTAGAACAATGCTATCAAATAGAAATTTCTGTGATGATGGAAACATTTCCATACCCATGGCAACCAATAGCTACATGCGGATATTGAACACCTGAAATATAGTGTGACTGAGGAATAGAATTTTAAATGTTATTCTAATTTAATTTAAAAGCCTTAGGAAGTCATTGTTCACGTGCATGCTTGTACAGTAAATACTATTGTAAAAAGACAGTTGGTCCTAAGTGAAAGAGATTTAGATTTGCCAACAGGCTTTATTTTAGAAAATTATTGTCGTTTATCTTTGTATCAACAGGAATACATTGATGGTCACAAGGTAATTCATGATGAGTACCTTGAGTCATTTCCTAAAGATAAGTGAAGAATGGTGACAGTAAGAAGTGAAATGGATTTGATATAATTACACAGTTCAAGGTAAGAAGTTGTTGACATATAAAAAGTTTGACTTATTGTGGGGAGCTCAGGAGGCTGAAAATTGCCTATTCTGCCACCCACTCAGAGCCTGGAAGCTAAGTAGTGAGTTAACCACTTGGGCCTAAAATTCCCATTTTACAGATTGCATTCCTATTGTTCTCTTCAATAATAATCTTACGTATGGAGAAAATTGTGCTGTTGTTGTGTCTGTTGTTGGGGTGACAAGAACAAGAAAAGGATTCTGTGTGGACCCTGAGCTGGTAAGTGGGTATAATGAAGGAAAGGGATTCCAGATTACTAATTTTTGGTTGGCTTACCTGAGGGTTTGAGAAAGTTCAATAGGTACTCCTGGTGAAGGACTGGTGAAAGCTACAGGTGTTTACAGGTGATTACATACCATAGATCTGCATCCATATTCATTTAGCCTCATGTGTTTAGAAGACACCTCCAGGGCAGATGTGATGGCTTGTACCTGTAATCCCAGCTACTCGGGAGGCTGAGGCAAGAAGATCTCTCAAGCCCGGGAGTTTGAGGCTGCAGTGAGCTATGCTCATGCCACTGCACTCCAGTCTGAGTGACAGAGCAAGATCCAGTCTCCTAAATAAATTAAATTAAACTAAAACAAGTCACCTCTATTTTCTTCTAACATTTACAGTAATAATAAAAACACAGTTTGACTACAATGAGATATCACTTACTACCCATTAGGATGACTATCAAAAAACCCCGAAAATAACAAGTGCTGCCAAGGATGTGGAAAAATTAGAACACTGGTGTACTACTGGCGGGAATATAAAATGGTATGGCCTCTGTGGAAAATCATATAGTAGTTCCTCAAAAACTTAAAAATAGAATTACCATATGATCCAGCAATTCTACTTCTGGATATATAACCAAAAGAATTCAAAACAGGTTCTTGAAGATAGATTTGTACTTCCATGTTCATAACAGCATTATTCATAAAAGTTAAAATGTGGAAGCAACCCAGGTGTCTGTTGGCAGATAAATGGATAAGCAAAATGTGATATATACATCAATGGAATACTTTTCAGCCTTAAAAAGAAAGAAACTTGGTCGGGCACAAGTGGCTTATGCCTGTAATCACAGCACTTTGGGAGGACAAGCAGGTGAATTACTTGAGGTCAGGAGTTCGAAACCAGCCTGGCCAACATAGTGAATCCTGTCTCTACTAAAAATACAAAAAATTAGCTGGGCGTGGTGGCGTGCACTTGTAATCCCAGCTACTTGGGAGGCTGAGGCAGGGGAACTGCTTGAACCCAGCAGGGTGGAGCTTGTAGTGAACCAAGATCCTGCCACTGCACTGCCACCTGGGTGACAGAGCAAGACTCTGTCTTAAAAAAAAAAAAAAAAAAGACATATTTATTCTATTGTGTATCATATTGCTCATCTCATCATCATTACTATTATTTTCATATTATGAATCATAAAACATTTCATATAGTAGGAGAACAGGACTTTTTTAGGTCTCTTGATGACTGTTGTATCCTCAGTGCCTGGAACAATGTCTGGCATATGGTAAGCATCCCATAAATATATGTTGAATAAATGAGCAAACTAAAGATAGTGTCTCCTTTTAAAGCAGTGCTAGTTTCTGATATCTTCTTGTTACTCTGATGTTTCTGTTTTGGCAGGGAGTAAGCAAATAAGGAGACAAACATGAGCTTGGCTAGACAACTGAAAACTCATTACTTTGTGACTCAATTCAGCCTATCCTATTTTGTAGGCATCCAAGTCTGGTTGTAGTTTGCTCAAAAATATGTGTGCTTGTTGTGTGCAGAGGGGTTTTTTTTTAATCTACCAGCACAAAACCTCAAATGACATCTTTTCATTTTAGGACTAGGAGCTAAACCAAGTTAAAGATGGGAAGAAATTAATAACTTTAATGTCTGAAGGCAAAAGAGTTCATATCTGAGAGACATAAAAATGTTCTGAGGTCACTTTTTCTCCTTTACCTTCCCTTTTCATTGCTGGAGGTGCTCTGCTGGGTTAACAAGTGGAATTTATCAAGGTAGATTTGACATTGTACATGATTTCTACTGTGTATAACTCAGCAATGGAGGGAGGTGATGGGTAGTTTTTCTATTTAGCTTAGAACGTCCCATTTGTCATCTGCAGTACTTTAGTGGCTTTCCTCTGGAAGTGTATTCTGCAGATGGGGCAATGAGATTCATGACAGGCTTTAGGAGAGTGTTGCCAGCAAGAATTACCCAAACTATATCCTCCAGGGACTGAACATAAGCTCGTGTCTGCAAGAAATAAAATTCTGGAGTGACTGGGCCCACCAAAGAGTTCTGTGAACCACATGGGGAGATCTGAGTGAAGTAACAGTTGGTGTGAAAATACTTCCATTCTGCTGAGGTTAAGTCTGAACTGTTCTCTCAGTTAGAATGTGAACAGGAGCTGTTTCGGTTTTGCAGTAGACCTTAAAAAAGTAAATGGACAAGAGATAAGAGGAAATCTTAAAAAGCCAGTTCTGGAGGACAGTAACTATGCACTTCTGAGAACTGTAACTCAACCCAATTATTGGTCTATTGGCTATACAAAGACAAAACCTTCAAGATTTGACTAATTTGGATGCCTTCATAAGGTAACAGTTTCTGAGATCACTGTAGAAAAAAAACAGCAGAGATTTTGCTTGCTATAAAAATAGGCTTGACTGGGGGCTTTCAAAAAGATTAGAAGCAAGTTAAAATCTGTCGCCCTTTTTCTGTTATTCATGCCTGATGTTTGGTAGATAAGTTTGTTCCAGTCAACAACAGGCCCAACCTTATTAAAACAGGCCCAATCCTTGCGGCACTTTTTCCCCTACAGCCTAGCCCAACAGTTTGTATTCTAAAATTGTATTTGTTTTTGTCAAAAATTATAACTATGAAATAAAACATATGTAGTAAAGTATTGCATTTTACATATTTCAGAAAGTTTCTTCATGTCCCTCCCAGTCATAATCACTATTCTGATTTTCTTTGTGAAATATTAGTTTTGAATTGCTCTTGAATTTGCCTTTTTAATAAACGCTCCAAGGAATTCTTACGTACACTGACATCGGGAAACACTGACCTGAAGCTTTGAATATAAAGCAAAACAGCAATCTCTGATCAGGCCCTTTAAATAAAACAAAGCACAAAATCCATGTGTTTGGATTGACCTATGGTGGGGTGATCATAAATCAGTATTTTCCATTTTATCATGAAAGCCCTGCAAGAAAATAAAATACAGCTTTGTGCCTGGACTAATATGGATCCCACATATCAGAAAGGTTCACCTGAAGCCAGATGCCTACAAATTTCTATTATCATAAATAGACCATGATGCTTCCTGGACTCAGAGTAAACCTTCTTTTGCATAGGCAGGAAATTCACATTCAAGTCATATATTTTCTCTGTCAGCTGTGGCATATTTTCCCTACTCATTCTAGATCTGTCATTTCCAGTCTCATGGGTAAATTTTATGGTTTACTGTACTGTAATTTTAACATTGAATGCAATTTTACCTGGTTGTAGGAGGTACTACACCTTTCAATGAATCCAAATAAAGCTGTACATATTGAAATTAGAACTCTCCATATCCCTTTTATGGTTCATACAATTTTATTTTTGTTTAATAAAGAAAATAATATTTTGCTCTACTTCAGCCATCTTTCCCTATCCTTTTAGCGGTATAATACCACATGATTCTTTCAGAACATTGTCAGGAGTCCTTTTTGAATTTCTGCACTAGCTTTTGATGACCTGTTTGCCTGATAATCTATTTACTTTTTCTCAACTCACAGTGACTACTCAATGCATTTAAGTCTTCCTTGGAACTTTCGAGTGATCTAAATCAACATTTTTCAAATTAGATGGACTTTTGAATATGGCTACATATATTAAGTTCTTTCATCTCCCATTGTGTATTGCAATGGACCCAGCCACTCTCAGGAAGGTCTATGGGGTAACGGCCTTTGATATTGTTTGTCAATGCTTATAAGTGATTATCTAAATATTTTCATTACTTGTAGTCCCCATCACCATATTTTTACAAGGAGGCACAGCTTCCTTGGATATAGAGGACAGAGTTAAAAAGAATCATCAAATCATCTTAGAGAAAAGTTCACTCCAACCCTAATTCCAACAGAATCCTTGTGATACATGCAAATGCTTTAAGTCAGGCCATGGAATCTATGCTATTGTAATGACAGACTGAAAATTTTGCACCAATTTATATTTCTTTCCTTCTTGCCAATTAAATCCTATAAAGCAAAACTCTGACTTAAGAGTGTGGAATTTCTAATGCTAAAACTCAAACATGTATATGTATCTGGTACCGATATATCTATATAGATATTTGTATTCACTTCTAAAAAGTCGACTTTACATTATGGTGCACAAAGAGAACTTGTTTTGCTATTAGTTACACCAGCACAAGGCTAAGATGAGAAAAATTAGTATCAACTTTTGCAGAAACTAGAACTCACTTTATGTTTTCAAATATAAGAATAATATAGGTACATTATAAAATATAGAAAATATGGAAAAGTAGAAAGAAGAAAAAAGTGTATTTATCCACTCATGAACAGCAACTGATGTCATTATGATTCATTTCCTTCTATGTTTTTCCTCCCTGCACCTTTGACCTGGTTGTGATCATTTTGCAATCTGCTAATTTCATTTGCTATTTTATCATGATACTCTCCATTTTACCAAGGTGCTTCAAAACATAATTACATAGTTTATTGTGTTAATATAACATAGTTGAATTTACCATTTGTCTTCCTTTGAGCATTTAGCCTGTTTCAAACTTTTTATTGCTATAAGTAAAACTATGACGAACATCTTTATTCATAAGGCTTCTATTTTTTCTGATTATTTTCCTATGCTGGATACCATGAAAAATTCTTGCAGGTCAAAGAGAATGATCAACTTAAGAGTGTACATTGCCAGCTTTCCCCCTAAAGAGTTACATCAAATAACACATTTGCCAGCAGCACATCCTTTTTGTTTCTATTATTGATTGAACCCTTAAAACCCAACCTTAGCAAGCTCCTGTCTAGAATCCTTATACAGGAAATTGGTTACACTCTCCTCACTGTCCAGGCTCACCTAACAAAGAAACTAGATGGAGAGAAAAAAACGGAGGAAAAATAAAGGAGAGAAGAAAAAAGAGGAAGCAAAAGCAGAGAGAAAGGAGTGAGGGAGAAAGGCATGCAGGAAGGCAGGAAGAATGGGCTTTTATAAAGGAAACTGAATCTGCAAGTTTTCCCCATGAAGATAAGAGTTTACACAAGGTAGTTCTTCTCAACCTTTTCTGCCAGTTCAGGACCAGGGATTTATCTGTCAAAAAAAGAGGTTTCAAATCCTCTTCTTCCTAAATAGCACTGTGCCCTCCTTAACCTAAGTTTATAAAAACAGAAACACTTAAAATCAGCCCTTTTTCTCCTTTTGCCAGGGTACATGAGTTTTCATTGCGTTATCTCATTTGATTCTCCAGTTATTATGAGGTAGATATGACTACCCCAAATCTACACATGAATAAACAAACTCAGAGAAAGTTAAGTGGGTTCTCCTGTGTTCATTTGTAAATAGTAGGACCAGGTCTCACATCCAGGTTCTGTAACTTTAATTTTACTCTGCTCCAAAAGTTCTATGGCTTCCTGGTTTCTATTCACTTATCTGATTTCTCATGCTGGTATTGCCCTGGCATTCTTGGATTTTTGCCTGGGCTTTGTTTTTCTAGTCTGGGCTTCTTGCCTATTTCCAACTAGTTCACATTGCTACTGCCTACATCTCAACCTGCCAATTTGTCAACTTTGTATTATTGAAGAGTGTGTTCATTTAAGAAAATTCCTTTCAGTATATTTTAGACATTGAAAAAACTTTATTAGAATTTCAAATATTTCCCCCTTAATGTAAGCACTGGCTTCCTGTTCACTTGTAGGTCTCACCTATTCCTCTACCAAGAGTCTCTAGTGTACCTCCACCACCATGTTGGGTACAGAAGAGTGGTTCTTCCTTGATGCCCTGTAAATTCTCCACACTGACCCAGTTGCTATACCACTGTAGAAAAAACTGCTAATTGCTTCCCAGATGTCCTGTTCTTCATGGACACACAGTTAGATTACATTTCCCATATAACTGAGTTCTGGCTGTTGGGATGTGAGTGAAAGTCATAAGTACCACTTCCAGGCCTGGAAAAGTCTTGCATGTGCAATCTATTCTTCATATTTGTTTTCTGTTCACTGGCTTGAAGCAGACCTTTGAAGCCAAATGTTGAAAATGACAGAGCCACAAATGAAAGGATATGAATTCCTGCTGAAAAGAGAGCCAGCTGTCAATGAGAAGAACCCATTTTAGACCTTATACGAGTAAGAAATTGCCCTCTTTTTTTGTTTCATTATATATTTGGGGGTTTATATGTTTCACCAATTAGCCTACCCTAGCTAGCATAGCCATTAATATCTCTGTATAAGAATGTTGCTAATTAAAGGGTGCCTCTTTGGTGTTGTGATTTCACTATAAAGCAGAATTAAATACACTCACACATGAGAATTTTCAAAAAAGTTTGCATGTGTAAATGTGCACATTTGTGTGTGTGCATTTGTGTGTGTGGTTTTTAAAAATCAATGCCATACAGTTCCTGTAAGCTTTTAATCTATAAAGCAGAGCCCTATATTTCTGCTTTGCCTTTTAAAAATGGCATGTAGTTGCACTGCACTTAATAGAATCTTATCCCAGGGTTGGAGGGGTGTGGAGTCTTGGAAGATTAAGAGTCTCATCACCCAATCCACAGAAGCACTCCTAGGGCAATCCCAACCACCTGCAAGAAAACCCACAGAGTCACCCACCAGGTAGGATGGCTAAGGAAGAATGGCCCCACAACCCCTCCCACTGCTGCTCCTCCAGCAGCAGAGTGTCATGAGCCTGACAAAGCATTCTTCAGGCTGCTGGAGATGTGATGAAGGATTAATCGAGAGGCTTCTGATGACTTATGAGATGTCTGCAGGACTTAGGAGAGTGTGAGAAACACACAGTGACTTCCAGTGTCTACGTCTAGCAAACTAGAAGACTGGGCTGGGGGTGGGGTGGGGTGGGGGCACTGACAGAAATAAAGAAGTTGGAAGGCAGAGGCATTTGTTCCGAGAGGAAGACAATGTGTTCCACTTTGGTGCTGTTGATCTTGGGGTCAGCAGCCACTCCTGTTTCAGGCAGACAGTACGTGTCCTCTTCTTTTCTCTCCTCTCTTTAGGCCATCCATCCTCTGTTATCTGTCCTTGGCCAAAATCCCTTATCTCTGCTTTTGACAAGTGTTTAGTACATCACTGAGTGATCCTGCATGCATTTCTAAGTATGGATATCTTTTGGCGATGCTTTGCCAGTAACCGAAACTTTAAAAAAAAAAAAAAAAAAAAAAAAAAAAGGAAAGCAGCCAAGTATAATATATCCATATCTTATTTAATCCCATCCTGTTTAAAAAACTTTTTTTATAGATTCAATCAAATATCTGCCTGGTTCTTAGGCCGAAGCATAGTCTATACCATTCGTTCTCTCATGGTTAGGCCGTGATACATTTTTGGATTTATTTGTTTTATGAGTTAGCCTGCCTTATGTAGGACAATGAAGAATATTTCTGCATAGCAACATTGCTATTAAAGAACACCTAACAGGTCTAAGTTGATAATTAAGATATTCACTAAAGTAATCGCATCATCATTTCAGCTGAGTTGTGGGAAGGAAAAAACCCTCCTGACTCTAGATAAGTAAAAAATTTCACTTAAAAAGTAATTTTTGTTTCTTAAGTTATAGCTCTAAATATTCCTGAAACCTCTCAACTCTGAGTTTTTCTCCAGCAGCCTTTGCCTTGATCCACTCCCAGCTTCCTACTCTAAGGAATCATCACCTGAAACAGCTTCAATATCCTGCTATGATCACAGTCCTTATCCTTCCAAAAATCTCACTCCATTGCTCCTGACATATTTTATCTTTGAATTCATGAAAATTACCAATGTGCCGTGATCACAGGTCATCCTCCATTCCCCTACACCAGCCTGGGCCACCTCTCTCTCCAAGTTTCTTCTGATACAGCCTAGACTTGATGGCACATTATTTCAGCACATTTCTTCTCAGAATCAATGCCTCTGCTCCAGCCCTGCTAATTGAGGACCCTTCTCAGATCTATGCTCCTATGCCCAGTCTCTATGCTCCTATGGCCAGACTCTTGCAAACTAATGCAGAAAATCATGCTAAAAATACACTGTCTCTCACCTCAGCTGAGCTCCCTGGGCCACTGAGCCACCCTTTGGTTAGCTATCTTTCCCATTCCCTTCAGTGGCTGTTCCTAACCTCCATCACTCTCCCTAGACACCATACCCCATCCTGAAACTCTTCTGCCTCAGCAGATGGTATTTCTCATATTTCATGGGGAAAAAATGGTGTCTTTCCAGAGAGGACTTTCTCACACTCCTTTCCCCACAGAGACAGATGTGTCTATAACTGTGCCATTTTTTCCTCATGTCCTGCAGAAAGAAACTACTACCTAAGACTCGTCCCTCCATCTATTCTTCTCCCAGTTACTCAAGGTCTCTCCGTTGTCATTATCTCTTCTCTTGCCTACATCATCAATTTTCTCTCAACTGGATCCTCCCTTCAGCTTCCTTCATTTTCAAGTTTCTCCCATAAAAAAGAAGCTACCCTTGATATGTTCTCTTTCCCCTCTCAGTCGCCCATCCTGTAAAAGTTGTTTGTGCTTTCTATCTCTACATTCTGCTGTTAATCCCTCAGTCTTTTGCAATTTGCATCTACTTTAACTATCCTATTGAAATTACTATTGTTAAGATAATTTCAATAATCTCCAAGTTTCTCAATTTAAAGATCAGTTTCTCATTCTCTTCCTTGACCTCCCTGCAGTAGCTGAGGCTCCTGACCACTCTCACCCTCTTCAAATGATATCTCCTGGAGTCTAGAATAATAATCTCCTTTGTTTCTCCTCTTAGCTCTCTGACCAGTCTTTTTGAGCCTGCTTCCTGGACTCTTCTTTCTACCCATGTTAAAAAAAATGTTTTAAAACCAAACAATACCAACAAGAAGAAGAATTCTACATTTGGTCCCCTTCTCCTCTCCCTCTTTGCACTCTTAACTGTCACTTGGTCACAGATCTGACTTCCACTGTCAATGCTCCAGCTCAGGGGCTGTGAATATACTGTTGGATGGGGAACTGGTCACCCTTAGAATAAAATCCTTACTCCTCAATATGATTCCAAGCTCCTTAATGACCTGGCATCTGAGGACCTCTCCACCATCCTCTGACCTCTCCCCTCTTTATGTCACAAGTACCAGGAAAAAGATGAACAGAAGTAGCTACTGCTTACTGAACATTTATCGTGTACAGTACAAGTGAGTGGCTAAGAGCTAACTTAGACGCCAGGAAACCTAAGTTCAGATCCTGGGTCTGGCAGTTTGTAGCTACGGGACCATGAGATCATTAAAAAGATCCCGTTGTGCTCTGCTTCCTCATTTGCAAAACAGAAATGATAACAGTAGCTACCTCATAGAGCACTATGAATATTTGTAAAATGATTATAATTGTAGCTGGCGTGTAGCATGTATATCAAACAAAAGTTAATGGCTACAGGGTCACTATGTCAGGTAATTTGCAAACAATGGTTTAATCCCCAGGATTGAATGACATTATGAGTACCACGTTTCCAAGGTAGATGCCACAAACTCGTTTTGCCTCACCTGTCTTGCAGATAGGCATGTGATAAAGACATAGTGCAAGACTTTGATTCTAAAGAGAGCAAAGTGAAGATGCAGGCATCGTGTAGAATCCATTTTTTGATGAGAATGGAGAGTGGAGATTCTGGTGGTTAATGCCCAGTGTTAGCCATACACAGCATGGTGTCTATGCCCAGAGGTGGCAATGGTGCTTTTGCTGAAGCAGCCTTGGGGTATAGTCCAGGCATTTTCTCTGGCTGGGTACCCTCATAGCCCGACTACCCAGACTCTGTGATCTCTGTGGATTATCCAGCATATCCTTTAATGACTGACTTTCCTGCTTAAATATGGTGGGACCTAGGTTGGCAACTAATAACCCTGGCTGTTCTCTTATTATTGAGTAGTAAGTTCATCAATATATGTTTATTTTTAAATGGTTTCTGTTGTTTCTAAAACAAACAAAGTGCTATAACAGAAAGTTGCCTGTTGGCTCCAATGTTCTCTGCATTACTGGGGGCTGGAGTTCTGCCACCTCTATTGCTCAGATTCCCTTGTCAGGTGTCTGCAGAGTAGTCTTGTCAATGGGAGGCAATGGCAGGAGATGTAAGGTGGCATAAAGGGATAAGCCACTTTTATTTTCCTTCTCTGTTTCTGACCTTGTTCTAGGCAGTAACAACAGCAGTAGGTATATGTGAGGTCCAGGCTTCTTGCTCTAGAAGCATGGTTTCAGAGGTGACGGAAGCAGTGCAAACTCTGGCAGCCTTGGATCTGGCTCCAAAAACAGCTGTGGTGGGTGCAGGTAACTATGAGTTTCTTGACTCCTAGCTTTCTGCAAGGTAGTAGCTGCTGTGGTCCCAAATGCCCCGCAGCATGGGTGGATACTCCAGTAACCCTAGTTACAGTGAGTGTGGGCTCTGAGTAACAGCATTCTCCCCTTTACTCTCAGGCTTATGTGGTAGTGACTTCATATTGTCATCAATCCCTGGGTAACTGCACCACCTTCTTTTTTGAATCTCCAGCCTTTCCAACATTTTGTAACCAATTTGCTGTATTAAGTAACTTCTGTTTAAAATACCTAGAGGGACTTCTGTCTCCATGACTGACACAAGAACCAAAGAACATACTTTTTTTTTTCTGAATTCTCAGGAACATTGTTATTTGTGATTATACTTCCTCAAGGGAAAATTGTTTTTAAAGTAATATGTGAATAATCATTCACTGAACTGGAATGCTAGCTCTATACTATGTAAATAATTCATATATGATTTATGAAGCTTAAAAGCTTTGATTTCATCAGATAATGATGGTTGAAGACAGACTGCCTGGGTTCAAAACTTGGCTTTAGCACTTGCTTGTTGTGTGAACTTGACTAAGTCATCAAATTTCTCTCTACATCTTCATCTGTAATATGGAGCTAACTTTAGTGTCTAGTTACATAATTGCTCTGACAATGAAATGTGTCAATATATGTAAAGTTCTCAGGGAAGTCCCTGGCATACTGCAATCACTCAGTAGATGTTAGGTGTGCTGTTACTATTGTTATTGCTGTGGTTTAGATATACTGTGTTTGTTCCTATCAAAACTCATGTTGAAATTTGATCCCCAAAGTGGCAGTGTCGGGAGGTGGGGCATAGGGGGAGGTTGTTTTAGTCTTGGTCTCATAAATGGCTTGGTGCCATTCTTGCAGCAATGAGTGAGTTCTTGTTCTGGCAAGACTGGATTAGGTCTCATGGGACTGGATTAGTTCCTGTAAGACTAGGCTGTTAGAAAGCCAGGATGCCCCTTGGATTTTGTCTCTTCAAATGTGTCGGTTTGCCCTGTGACCTTCACCATGTTGCGACGCATGTAGAAAGCCCTCACCAGATGTCAGGGCCATGCTCTTGAACTTCTCAGCCTGCAGAATTGTGAACTAAAGAAATCTTTTTTCTTTATAAATTACCCAGTATCAGGTATTCTGCTACAACAAATCAAAATAAACTAAGACTGTTATTATGCTGATTTTTCCTGAAGCAAAAAGAAACAAGTCAAAATCTTCTAAAAATCCAAACAAATGATGCATAAATCATCTTAAATCTAAAGTAAAAATAGTCAAATGATAAGTGGTTGTCAGTGGTTGGGAGAAGGAATCTACAGGCAGAACTCAGAGGATTTTTAGGACAATGCAGGTATTCTGTATGATACACAATGGTGGATCCATGTCATTTAAAGATGAGGAAACTAAGACATAGAGAGTTAAGTAGCTCACTCAAGGTGATAAAGACACACTAGAAAAAGGTGGAGCAGGGACTTGAACCCAGTGTAGTATGATTCCAGGTCCTGCTATCAGCCTTTCCCTATACTCTCATTTATGTCTCTTTCACAAAACAATTAGTTGCTGTCTCTTCTTATACGCCAAATGCAAGAGGTTTCTTTTCCATTTTCCTAATCCTAAGACAAATATTCAAAACTATAACCTGCTTCTCTGTCTCATATTAAGTAATAATAGTTCTGGCATTCTGGACATTGATTTAGATGTCTCCTTTTATCTCCATGTTCTTTGGAAGTGTCTATAATTATAATGCTTATACACTCAGACAAATATATGAGACATGGTTAGCAAGAGAGAGATAAATTTTCTCCTGGTCTCTATTATATTTTAATAGTGTTAAGAATAACGCAGAGGACAGATAATGAAGCAAGGCAAGGAATTTGGGGAGGAAACTTCTTTGATGATTTTTGGCTGAATCACCAGACAATAACTCAGATCTTGACTATCCTGGCCTAGATTTCTGAATCTTGGAGCAAAAAGAGAAGTAATGGTTAACACTGAGGTGCAACAGTACAGTAGTCCCTTCTTATCTTCAGTTTCATTTTCTGCTCAGTTACCCATGGTCAACCTTGGCCTGAAAATATTAAATGGAAAATTCCAAAAATAAACAATTCATAAGTTTTAAATTGCATCTTATTCTGAGTAGCCTGATGAAATCTTGTGCCATCTTGCTCCATCCTGTGAATCATCCTTTATTTCAGTGTATTTACATTGTATACACTACCTGTCCACTAGTGACTTAATAGCCACATCAGTTATCAGATCCACTGTTGTGGTATGGCAGTGCTTACATGCTTGTGTTCGAGTTACCTTTATTTTACTTAATAATGACACAAACATGCAAGAGTAGTGATGCTGGCATTTTGTAATAATTGTTCTAGTTATTGCTGTTACTCTATTATGGTGCCTAATTAATAAACATTATCATAGGTATGCATATATAGGAAAAAAACATATTATATATAGGGTTTGGTACTATCTGAGGTTTCAGGCATCCACTGGGGGTCTTAGAATGTATTCCCAGTGGATAAGGGGACACTACTGTGTAAAGCATGCAATATACATCTAATCCACGCAGTGTCACAGATTGGTAATGGACAACTGTGTTGAATTATTAAAGTGTTTTAATTAGGTTTTCTTGCAACTTCCAATAATAACTGTCCTTGGATAAGATATGCAATGAGTCTGCCTTATAATAATTCCACAATATAGAACAATTAGAAGCACTGTTAGAACAATAAACTAAGTTGTTTACATATTAGATACTATTAGCATAAATTATTACTGAAACAAAAATGCCTGCATACAGATACTAGAAACACATTAAGATAAGTTGATGAGGTAAACTCTAATTCTATGTTCTTGTTTTCACATTCTTTTGGGCATGAGTGCCTTCCTTTACTAACTTACTTGCAAATAATTTAATTAGACAATTTTAGTTGTATTGGGTTCTGTTTTCTTCAAGTTGGGAGTGTAATGGAGGCATGTCCAGCTCCACATTCAGCCTTTTTCCTTATGGGAGATCTCTAGGAGAGTAAGTAATGGCCATTTGTCACTCTCACTTATCACTGTTTGTCAGGCTTCAAGTCAGCAGGAAGAGAGGTAAGACAAGTGACAAAACCATCTTTCGAGAACTTCTGAGACTGTTCATTGCTAGTGGCAATGTGTGAAAGAGCTGCCAGTGCCTTGGGGAAAAGCAGGGAGTTTCCCATTTAGAAACAACTAGTGAATCACCCAAAGGCCATTCTCTCTGTGGTTTCCAAGAAGAGCATGGACAAGAAGTAAGGAAATCTGTTTAAATTTGATGTTTGTTCCAAATGTCATTTTTGGTGATATAATTTGGAAGGAAGAAATTTCACTGATGGAAGTTAAAACACTTAGAAGACAGGAGAGCATAAAAGAAATGCAAAAATTTACATTACCAAGGTACCTCCAACATTCCAAATTTAAAGTACTTTTCAGTCTTGAAATGAGTGCAGTTCCTATTGACCAAACAAAGAGACAAGATTTGGTTCTGGACCGAATGGTTCTGAACTCTTTTATTTTAATCATACTAAGAAAGATGCACAGTACCTGTTTTAAATATATATATACACACACATATATATAATCTCTAATATTTATTTGTGAATACCATAATATTGGAACAGAAATTTCTCACAAACCTTATACGGCTTGAAAAACATTTTTAAAAATTAACTTGAATTAACAATATACTTAAAATGAGACTTTCAAAAAGACAGATCTTTCACTTTTAAATCCATTTGTATTCTCCTTACAAGGTGCCTTAATTATAATTAAAATCTTTTATGGATATTTAATTTAATATCTTTTTCTCTTACAACATTTGCACTGGTCTTTTTTGTATAATAGTGTATAATAATATCACATTATATTAATCTTCAAAGTGATTGCAAAGAACTTCATGATGGAGATTAGCTTGTTCTATGTTGATTTCTATTTGTTGCTGATATCTGACTAAAAGCATCATACTAAAACAAAAGTAGCAAGTTATTCATTATGAATAAAAGATTCACCTTAGACACTGTTTATTGAACATCTCTGTCTTCTGTCTCATCTCTGTATTGAGCCATTGGTCCTAACAGTATTGAGTTATTGAAAATCATTTGTAATCTTTGTAGTTTTATGTTCTTCACCCATCACTGTATTTTACTACTCAATATGCTAACTTCTTTTTTTTTTTTTTTTCTGAGACGGAGTCTCGCTCTGTCACCCAGGCTGGAGTGCAGTGGCCAGATCTCCACTCACTGCAAGCTCCGCCTCCCGGGTTCAGGCCATTCTCCTGCCTCAGCCTCCCGAGTAGCTGGGACTACAGGCGCCCGCCACCACGCCCAGCTAGTTTTTTGTATTTTTTAGTAGAGACGGGGTTTCACCGGGTTAGCCGGGATGGTCTCAATCTCCTGACCTCGTGATCCACCCGTCTCGGCCTCCCAAAGTGCTGGGATTACAGGCTTGAGCCACCGCGCCCGGCAATATGATAACTTCTATACTACATTGAGAATGCTGACAATATCAATCCTACTTGAAAAACCTAGATAACAGTAATATGTAGTATACATATGTATATATACTTCTATTTTTCCTGTTCATGCTTATTTTTAGCTAAGCTTTCTAATTACTAAAAATCTAAAGCCAGTTTACCTCTGAAATCAGAGTAACACAGTTATAATTACCCACCGTTTAGATATTGTAATTTTAAAAATCCATAGCCATATTCACAACTAAAAAATAGTGTCTTAAAAGGCACAGGGCCCATTGCTGTATCTCGCCATGTGTGACATGATCATCTCTGGTGTTCTAACATGACTTATATGGAAATTAGAGGGCAAGATATATTAGAGCAAACAAAAGCAAGAATCCTGTGAGTCAGGAATCTGGGTTCTAATTTTGATTTGTCACTTAATAGCACTATGACTCTTGGAAAATTCTGTTTTTACATCTGTAAAACTGGAATAATACTTCTTATTTCACAAAGTTTTTTGAGGCTTATATGAGTTATGACATTTGTACAATGTCCTGCATGGCTTCAAATAAGTGGTCAATACATGTTAATTTCCTTTCTTCCTTTTGAGCTCCAGTTTCCTCATCTGTATATCTGCTATAATATCTCTACAGCCCAGTAGTTTACTGAAGCTGGCTTGTACCAGCTCATGGGAACCGACTGTTAAATTTTAGGAACTTGGCAAGCCTTTTTAAAACACAGCCAACAATAAAAATTAAATTATGTAAACCTACAATTAAGCAAATTACATTAAAAATGATGGCTACAAATATTCAAAATTCATTACTTCCTAATTATTTTACTACGTATTTCTATTATCTAGACTTGTCAAGTTTATTTACACATATCTGTGTGGTAGAAATACTACAAAAACAATGCCACATTCCGTGAAGTAATGTTGGAAGCCTGAAATGGTGGGAATATTTACACCACAAAGATTGTCAAAAGTTTTAAATCAGAGCTTTTTTTTCCCCTAGAGAACCAGTTACTAAACATTTATGTGAGTGTTCCATATACCTAACTGATTTTGAAATGGAAAAGCACTCCATACATATAATTTTAGAAGTTCTTTCCAAGTTTAAAATTCTAATGTTCCTATAATCATGTTGAAATACTGTACAATAAAAGAAATGGATGCTATTAGTGATCATGGAAACAACAGTAGTTAATAGCATGCTGACTGTAGCTTGGGACAGGTGGTCCTGAAGACTGGGTATAAAAAGTGATTGGCCCCTTGGATTTAAGTAAATATTTAAAATGTGACCATAAGCATTTGGCAGCCATGTATTTCAAGAAGCCCTGCACATGGCCCAAATTTCACTTAGTCCCTCATTCTAATTATAATCTGTAATTCACTAGCTCTACTTTTAGAGCGGACATGACAATACTTGCATGTCTATCTTTAAGGTGTCATAATGTGCATTTATAAGGTGCCTTATTGATAAATAATTGTATCTGAGCACCCACAGCCTTAAAACCTAATTCCATAAAATATAAATTCTCAAATGAAGTAAAAGGTTTTTACCCTAAAAATACTTTTTAATTATTTAAGACCATGTTACCCACAAAGAACGGGTTGTTTACTCCAAAGTTCCAAGGGAAAAAAAGAACTAAATGTGGACTATAAAATACATTCTAGTCATTATTTGTAGTATTCTTTCTTGTTAGTGCTGTTAAGAAAGCTCTTAAATCTCATAAACCTCTACTTTGAAGTAGCTGTTTACAACTAAGCCCTTTTTCATCTTGAAGTTAACAAAAGGTTGAATCTGCTAAAAAAGTAATCTCAGCATTCCAAATTTAAAATAATAAAAAATCATAAATTATAATGTTTAGAGGAAGTACTATAAGTCATTTCAAAAATAGAATCTGGAAAATATGAAGAATAAAAAGCAGGTTAACATTTGATTAATATTTCCAGCAATGATTTTATCTCTCTTATACTAAAATTCATTTTACTTATGCAAGAGAATAGTCTCTATTACAAATTACTATGAGGAAAGCTATTCTAACTTGATTATATGATTTGAGAGTATATTATGAGAAAATAATATTTTATTGATAAATTGTATTCCCAAATTTTATATTTTGCTTTTAAATTATTAAATCATTTTTCTATCCACATTTTTTCTTGTATTAGTGCATAGTGTTCTTTTCATCATTATAATTATGAGACTGGGTATGGTCTCTATTGCTTACTGATCGTGAATAAATTAATATAATTCTTCTGATTAGTTTCTTGCACTCATAAAAATGAGGAATAACAAAACCCAAGAAGCAGTTCTAGAAAGGTTTTTATCAAGCAAAAGTTGATTTCCACAAATGTTCCTATTTAAGATGATACTATACTTCTTTCCATATGAGTAAGTATGGATGGTAAACTTATATTATAAAGAGGTTCCAAATGCCATAAAGAGAACGGTCCTTGTTGACACTATTAACTTTTCACTAAAACACAGAACAGGGAAACAAATGAGCACTCACAACACTTAACATTGAGATCAGACTGTGGAAATAATCTATTCAAATTGCAAGGAATCATGAGCTGGATTGAGGAAAATTTAAGCAAGCCTCAACTCTCACATTAAATGAAGAACATTTAGAAAATAATACACGATTTTAAAAACTCCCTCAACTGCACCCTATTTGTCACTGGCCACAAAGAAAGAGGAGAACCAGACAGTCAGTTCTTTACACACCACCCCAGCCTTCACGCACAACATCCTGTATCCCAATAAAGATAGAAGACAACAAACAGACCTCCCTCCACTTGTCCTTGGGAGGAGAGAGAATTCTACAGTACCTACATTCCTCCCAACGTCCCCAGTGGAATCAAGTCCCAGTGGTCCATAGTTGGCAATAAGCTCAATCTACTTTGACTTTGTCTTTCTTTCTCTGTCTCACACTCTCTCACTCCAGCTTCTGGGGCTCACGCTGTAAATTAATTACCTGCCTCTAAGTCCTTATTGCAGGCTCTGCATTCAGGAAAACCCAAACTGAGACAAATTCTCTATTTCCTCCCTCTTTGGCTTCTTCACATTTGTGCTCACCCTTTGAAATTTAGCTCAGTGTCACCCCCTTGAAACAGCTTTACCTGACTGCCCTGACTCAGATACCTCTTTCATTAAAACATTATAATTATTGATAAACTAGAGTCTCCCTCACCATTAGATTGTAGTCTCCTGAGTATCAGGACATGTTGGCATTGCATTTTTACACCAGTGCCTGGTACACTGTAGGCTCCGATAAATGTATGTCAAATAGGTAGCTGAATACATGGGGGGAAAAAAAAAAGAATAAAAGGAGAGGAAAGGAAGAAAAACAAAGATGGCCTTCTCTTGCTAACATAAAATAAATTAGGAATTTGTCCTTGATCATTCCAAATGTAGCTCCCCATAACCAAACTATATTTCCTATTTTCAGCTTACATACTCATCCCATAAAAATAACCCTGGAAAGAGCTTTCATATCTTAATTCCCAAATGAAATCTAAAGGACTTGCTAAGATGACGGTATGTGAGATTATTTCAGCAGCAGGAGGAAAATAAAACTCTTTTTAGCTAAATCCAACACAAAATCATTCAGAAATCCCCTTGATCAATAATTTCAGCAGGAAAAAAGAAGTCACAAGCTTACACTTGAAAAATGATTCATCCCTACAATAGTAATGGTAGCAAACTCTGGAACAGTGGGACAAACCCTAGGCCAAATGCTAAATAAATTTTGTGCTGTGCCAGGTAGGAGATGCTCATTCAGATTTGGGCCCTGCAGCCTGTCCCACAGAGCTGAAGGGGAAAGAGCTCACTACACAGAGCTGCCATAACTCTTATCGGTGGAGTGGTGGGACTAGTGGAAATCACTAGTTAAATGACACTTCCAAAAACCCTTTCAAGGGAAAAAACTTCATCCTTTTCTTTCTGGGAAGAGAAGATAAGGAGTAAATCCAGCCTTGCCTAGAATAATCAGGTGAGCTAACTGAGGTATACAGGAATGACAGCTGACTTTCTGTCTCGCTAATGTGCAAACTCTTAAATCAGGAAAAAAGAAGGCATGTGGTACAAATATAACCTTTCTAAGTCAGTATTTTATAAACTGCAAATTGTGACCCACTAGTGGGGAATAAAATCAATTTATGAAACTTGACCATTAGTTTTAAAAAGTACGATGGAATGGAACAAAGTTGGAAAATATCAGAAAGTTCACATTTTTGTGGGCATAGGTATATGAATGGTGGGTCACAATACAAAATGTTTTCTTAACTCTAGGTTGTGGTTAAAAGTGTTTGAAAGTCCCTGCTCTTGGCTGGTGCTTCTCTTAAATGTGGTCTAGCGTTTCCCACATCAAAATCATAGTTCAGATAAAAATGTAGCTTCTTGGCCAGGTGTGGTGGCTCATACCTGTAATCCCAGCACTTTGGGAGGCCGAGTTGGATGGATCACCTCAGGAGTCACTTGTTGGCCAGCATGGCCAACATGGTGAAATCCCATCTCTACTAAAAATACAAAAAAATTAGCCGGGTGTGATGGTATACACCTGTAATCCCAGGTACCTGGGAGGCTGAGGCAGGAGAATTGCTTGAACCTTGGAGATGGAGGTTGCAGTGAGCCGAGATCACGCCACTGCACTCCAGCCTGGGCAACAGAGTGAGACTCTGTATCAAAAAATAAAAACAAAATAAAACAAGATAAAAATAAAAATGTGGCTTTGTGGCACTACCCCTAGAGATTCTGACTGAATAGGTCTGGGGGCAGGGCCCAGGAATATGCATTTCAGAGCTGCAGATGATCCTGCTGCAAACTAAATTTGAGACACAGATGATAGCATCTCTAGGGTTGCAATGAATAGATGTAAAGAATTATTTGTCATTTCACTGTCTGGCATTGCAGAAGGCTTCTCCATGATTAGCATTTCAGGGAAGACCTTAATTCTGGATAAAAAGTAGTGTAGCATAGTGGTTAAGAGGGTTTCTGTGAAGTGAGATAGATCCAAGTTGGAATCTCAGTTTGCCGTTTATTAGCTATGACATCTCAGAAAATCTCAATTACTTTGTATAAGTGGAATCAATAACTGTACCTACTACATAGAATTAAAAGAATTACATCAGATGAAGCAGCTGGTACATAGTAAGATAGGAAGATAGGAAATATTAGCTATTATTATATTTAAGAATCCACCAACATTTAGAGAAAAATTCTATTCAACTTAATTTGACAGATATTGAGTGTGCAAAGAACTATGCTAAGTGCTTATGTAAATGCAAAGACAAAAAACAGCCCCTAATTTCAAGGATTTTACAAACTCTGTTTGTCAAATTATAGTTAATTGCAATCATAGATTGGCTATGGATATAGGAATTGAGCAAAAATCAACTAAAGCATTCTGTGAGAATCAGTTGCAATTTATAATAAAGTATATTGTATATTTATTATCATTAGTAAGCTGTGTGCTACATATCCTTTATATTAGTAAAGTTTAGAATAAACTTACATATGTAACATATATAATATAGTATATTCTATATATAATATATATACACATACATACACACATATTCCCAACAAAGAGCTGGTTGTTAATATTTACCAGCACACCACTGTCAGGATTGGGCTTTCATCCAGGAACTGAGATCCGCTCTGGTGGAAGGATCCCAGGTGGCGTGGGTTCGGGTTCCCAGGTTCTATTTCTGACTCCTCCACTTAACTATCTGGACCACTCTGGGCAACTTGCTTAGTTAGACTCAAGTGTTAGTTTCCTCATCTGTTAAATGAGAGCCAGATTGAGTAGTCTGTAAGATTTTCTGCTATTAAAATCTATGACCAGCCAGGCCTGCTGGCTCACTCCTGTAATCCCAGCACGTTGGGAGGACAAGGCAGGCAGTCACGAGGTCAGGGGTTTGAGACCAGGTTGAACAACATGGTGAAACCCCATCTCTACTAAAAATACAAAAATTAGCCAGGCGTGCGCCTGTAATCCCAGCTACCCAGGAGGCTGAGACAGGAGAATCGCTTGAACCTGGGAGGTAGAGGTTGCAATGAGCCAAGATTGTACTACTGCACTCCAGCCTGGGTGACAGAGTGACACTCTGACTCAAAAAAAAAAAAAAAAAAAACGACATAAAACCTGCCATCTTAACACCTCTTAAATGTATAGTTCAGTAGTAGTATTAAGTGTATTCACACTGCTGTGTACCCAATCTGTAGAATCTTTCATCTTACAAAACTAAACTCTACACCCATTAAATGACAATTTACTCTCTTCTCCCCTCAGCCCCTGGCTATCATCACTTTACTTTCTGTTTCTATGAATCTGACTACTCTAGACACTTCATATAAGTGA
Organism: Piliocolobus tephrosceles; assembly: GCF_002776525.5. Classification (NCBI taxonomy): domain Eukaryota; kingdom Metazoa; phylum Chordata; class Mammalia; order Primates; family Cercopithecidae; genus Piliocolobus; species Piliocolobus tephrosceles. The sequence goes on from NC_045438.1 coordinate 90,013,829, forward strand.
AAAAGAGTATTTGTCCTTTTGCGACTGGCTTGTTTCACTTAGCATAATGTCCTCAAGATCATCCAAGTTGTAGCATGTCACAAGACTTCCTTCCTTTTTAAGGCTGGATAATATTCCATGATGTGTAAATACCACATTTGTTTATCCATTCATCTGTCGAAAGATACTTGGTTTGCTTCTACCTCTTGGCTATCATGAATAATGCTGGTATGAACATGGGTGCACAAATATCTCCTCAAGACTCTGTTTTCAATCCTTTGGATATTTACCCAAAAGAGGGATTGCTGGATCATACAGTAGTTATATTTTTAAGTTTTTTGAAATTATGGAATTACCACACTGCTTTCCATAGTAGCTACACCATTTCCCATTCCCACCAACAGTGCACAAGAGTTCCAACTTTTCCATGTCCTCATATCCTGGAAACACCTATTTTCTGCCTGTTTTTTTGTTTTTGTTTTGAGATAGGGTCTCATTCTGTCACCCAGGCTGGAGTACAGTGGCACAATCATGGCTCACTGCAGCCTCCACCTCCTGGAATCAAGCAATCCTCCTATCTCCCCCCACAACTTCCCCCCTCCCATGAGTAGCTGGGACTACAGGCATGCACCACCATGCCTGGCTAATCTTTTTATTTTTGTCACTAAGTCTGACATGTGATCTGTTATTAATCTATCTTCCACCCTCATACAGATTATATTCATTAAATTAAAACCCTTTTTTGGTTCAGCATACTTAAGTTCAAACATGATAGTCAATACTGTGAGTGATTACTGAATCAGATAACAGTTTTCCAATATTGAAAAAAAGTATTTCCTCAGTTTTGTGTGCTCTTCACAATGTAATAGCTACTAATAAAACATGCTTTTAAGTTTAATTTGCATTTTTAACACTTTACTCATCACTTTTTAAAGTCTAGATGAAGGGTATGGAAATGTTTTCTATAATGGGTTAAACAGTGAATATTTTAGGCTTTCTGGGTCTAACATCTCTGTCAAAACTACTCTGTCATGGTAGCATAAAACTAGTCATAAACAGTACATAAGTAAATGGACGTGGCTGTGTTCCAGGGAAACTACTTACAACAACAGAGAGCAAGCATGCCCTCATTTACTGAATCCTGATTTAGATAATCAACAAAACAATAAATCAAGCTGTGCTGCTTGCCAATTTCCCTCATGTAAATACTCCCACCATTATCAAATGTAAGTTTCAACATGAAGTTACCAAAAGTAGAGTTAGAAAGAACTGCATAGTTGCATGCCATTTTTAGCATTCCTACCATTAATACAAATAGACATAAATAACCTCAATGGCACAGATAATAGTAAAAAATGTAGTTAAATAATTAGGGAGTGATAAATTTTGAGCATTTATTACTTTGTAAAAAACACAATTTTAGGTTGGGCACCCTGGCTCACACCTGTAATCCCAGTATAATAACTGGCTCTCCCAAGCCCATGTGGATGAGCTCCAGCACCCCAGTGGTTCCATACTCTAGTCTCCTGCCAATCCACTCAGTGATCTGAGAACCAATCCAACCCTTGTCCCTTGCACCCTTTCACAAACTTTAAGAAAATATTCAACACCAAAAGCAACAGCAGCAAAAGCCAAAATTGACAAATGGGATCTAATTAAACTAAACAGCTTCCGCACAGCAAAAGAAACTACCATCAGAGTGAACAGGCAACCTACAGAATGGGAGAAAATTTTTGCAATCTACTCATCTGACAAAGGGCTAATATCCAGAATCTACAAAGAACTCAAACAAATATACAAGAAAAAAACAAACAACCCCATCAAAAAGTGGGCAAAGGATATGAACAGACATTTCTCAAAAGAAGACATTCATACAGCCAACAGACACATGAAAAAATGCTCATCATCACTCGCCATCAGAGAAATGCAAACCAAAACCACAATGAGATACCATCTCACACCAGTTAGAATGGCAATCATTAAAAAGTCAGGAAACAACAGGTGCTGGAGAGGATGTGGAAAAATAGGAACACTTTTACACTGTTGGTGGGATTGTAAACTAGTTCAACCATTGTGGAAAACAGTATGGCAATTCCTCAAGGATCTAGAACTAGATGTACCATATGACCCAGCCATCCCACTACTGGGTATATACCCAAAGGATTATAAATTATTCTACTACAAAGACACATGCACACGTATGTTTATTGCGGCACTATTCACAATAGCAAAGACTTGGAATCAACCCAAATGTCCATCTGTGACAGACTGGATTAAGAAAATGTGGCACATATACACCATGGAATACTATGCAGCCATAAAAAAGGATGAGTTTGTGTCCTTTGTAGGGACATGGATGCAGCTGGAAACCATCATTCTCAACAAACTATCACAAGAACAGAAAACCAAACACCGCATGTTCTCACTCATAGGTGGGAATTGAACAATGAGATCACTTGGACTCGGGAAAGGGAACATCACACACCGGGGCCTATCATGGGGAGGGGGGAGGGGGGAGGGATTGCATTGGGAGTTATACCTGATATAAATGACGAATTGATGGGTGCTGACGAGTTGATGGGTGCAGCACACCAACATGGCACAAGTATACATATGTAACAAACCTGCACGTTATGCACATGTACCCTAGAACTTAAAGTATAATAATAAAAAGAAAAAAAAAGAAAATATTCTCCTCTGAAAGGCAGAAACCTGCTTTCTGGATATATATCTTACTCTCCCACAACTTAATTTCTATAAAAACATCTTCTCTTCCAGTTTTTATTTTACTGTTATTCTAGTCTGGCCCTAAGGTAATTACATTTCTGCACTATCTTAGAATTTACAGAAGTAAACAATTGTTCCTGTGTTTGTATTGTGAATCATATTTGGCCAAAAAGAATTTGCATTCCTTTAGAAGCTTCTAAAATTATAGCACTTCCTAGTCTAGGAACCAGTAACTTTGGGTAGAAAGTAAGATGGGTGTAATATCACGTATCTGAGCAGAATCAGGGGATATATGTTTTAAGTTAGCCCTAATATACACAGTATATTCTTGGACAACTGATTTCACTTATGTATATAAATCTCTATTTTTCTCTCCTCTACAAACTAAGGAGGGTAATAATACTTGGTATTCTTGAAGTTTGTGAGGGCTAATATTGCTCAAGTGATTTAAGAACATTGGCTAACGGGGTGTTGGAAATGTAGGTCATCATTTATCATCTGGACATGAATGTGAGGCATTAAAGATTGCAATTCCATGAACCTGACAAAATCACTTTAAGCTTTGAAAAATGTACTTAGATGGTTAAGGCAAATTGAAACTACCAGGTGAAATTAGCGTTTCAATTTTTATCTGCATTTTCTTTAACCATATTCTCCCTTTCTCCCTATGCCATAAGTAACTGAGAGGTGATAGCTTATTCAGGCATGTTTTTTTTTTTGGTTTCCTCTGGCTCTGGAATAGATACTCTATGGTACCAATGCCACCATTTCAGATCTTTTCTTTCTGTGCTCTTCCTTTCTAACTCAATCAATGAATCCATAGTTATCAGGACGTTGTATTAGATCATCCTTTTTCTGTTTCCAGGTTATTTCCAGGTTCTGGCTCATACCTTGTTATGAGAGCATACTAGCAACACACAGCCTTCTAACATTGATATGTCTCCTTAATCATAAAACATGGGACAGGACACAGAATATGGGCACAGGAGTTCACTCTGGCAAAGCATAGCTCTTGAATGATAAATCTCATTCTTGTATTCTGTGGGGTACAGTTTGGTTTATGCTTTAATCTCATGAGAATCCTAGCCTACCCATGAATCCTTCCAGACATGACCTATCTCTCTGTTATGAAGACACAAAGTGAAATGTTTAATGCACAAAATTTAATGATTCTTTACTCACACTGAATGTTAATGTATATTTACAAAGCTGCACCAAGTTGGGAAATATATTTTGCATTTTTAGTAGAATACCATATTTATACTGTAAAGTTTTTGTTTTATGAGTATTTTATTGAAGAGTAGCTGGGAATGGGTTATCCAATTCAATGTTTTATTTGCCTTTTGTATATGTATATGGGTTTGAAAGAGAAAACGCTTGCTTTTATATCTGCTAAGATTAGTCACAAGTAATTGTGGTTAGGTTTGCTGAAATTCCTCATCCTAATGATGCAAACAAAAATCACAAAGCACAGAACTTTAGGTTTCAGAGGTGACTCACGAAGTCTAGCAATCCATCTTGGAAGTCTTAGCAGGCCTATTTTTGGGCTGTTCTCCACACATGGCAAGGCTGAAGAATCCCAGGTGTTCTTCCTGAGAGCATAGTGAGAGTGTGAGGATTGCCCTGAGAGGCAAGAAAATGCTCATTAAAGCAGGTTTCCGATGGGAGATGACTCTGACTGGCAGGCCTGCATTCCTCCTTGGGGTGACCCCTTTCCTTGTTAGAGAGGGGGTCTAACGTCCAAATGTATCTGGGTTTAATGAGCAGCAGTTCACTGGGGACCCAGAGAGGGCAAAGTGTTTGCTTGGTGAACCAAGAACAGCATATTGTTTATTTCGTGCATACGACACTGTTTAAATAACATAAAAGTTTTTCTTTTGTGAGATGCTTTCCATGCCTTTGTAAGTCTGAATGGCATATGTGGATATAGGAAACCTGGGGCTATGGTATAAATGGACTAACCAGGTTGGCTGAAATGATTCTGACAAAATCCCTAAATTCTTAAACATAATTTGAAAAGATCAACAGACATTTATGTCCCTATTGCAAATGAAGATGGAATAAAATTAGGAATTCTTTCCATAGGTCTGTAGATGTAGAATGGTTAATCAGGTGAAAAGATATTTAACTAACAGACCAGGGAATTAGGCCACCATATTGATTTTTTAAATTGTTTTAATCTGTCAGATACTTATTAACAGCAAGCATATTTTATCTTGCAGGGCATATTTCAACAAAATGGCAAATAATATGTATTTTGGTGAAACCAAAATTGAGTAACTGTATATAACAAAATTGTGAAATAGCGAAGTAGCAATTTATATATGGCTAAGAATAGAATTTTATATGAAATATAGAGTGCAATGTCTGTGTGAGAAAATGCATGACAACTACTACAGTGTCAAAGTCCTTGAGAAACACCACATGTGTATCATAAGCTAAGCTAAGCATTTACTTGGAATTAAGTGCCAAGAAAAAATATTATTTCCCTTTAGCATGATATTTTGAAAGACTTCTCCATCACTCAAAAGTAAGGTGTTTTTTGTGTGTGTGTCAGTATTCTAGAAATAAATTTGAAAGCAGTTAAGGTATATGGAACATTTTCTACTATTATTAGCATAAAAAACAACTGCGAAGGAAAACTCAGTGCTTTCCAAATCAACGTGTTTAACGCCCTGCCCTCTTTATAGAATCAATTATATCAACTACTTCATGATATAATTTGTTTTCTCCCATTCAAATGAAGTTCTAAATCTGTGGAATCTTAACTTAAATACTTAACTCCTACTATGCTATGTCTTGTGCAACTCTGGCCAATTTCATTAATTTTTCTTTGCTTTGGTTTCCCAACTGAAAAATAAGGATCATAACGTAGTTCCACCTCTTCATCATATTCTATAGGGTTAGGCTAAACTGAGCACAAATAAAATATTTTTATGTAGTAAAGGTATTACGTAAAATATTAATACTCTTGTAAATTTTTAATTACTACAATTTTAAAAACAACACAATTTTCCAAATAGGTGAGATGTAATAGATTAAGTCATCACTGAGCTTATGAGATGGGCAGGGGAAGAAACTGACACACACATATTTATTGACCACATTCTAATGCCAAGCACTTTATATGCACTATTTCACTCAACTGTCATTACAGTTTGAGGTAAATACTACTATGAAATCTACTTTATAAATGGGAAAATTGGGACTCACATAAGCCATGTACCTTGGCTAAGTTCATGCACACGGGAAGTGAGAAAGACTAAGATTTGAACATAGTCCTGTTTGATTCCATAGTCCAAGGGCTTAGTCATGCTACTCCATGAATGCCTCCCCAAACTCTAGCCTCCTATTCATACGATCTAACACTTTGAAATACTACATAAAGTGCCATCTCAAAATATAAATGGAATCTACTGTAGTTGACATCAACACACAATTTCTGAAATCTTATTCCATTCAAAACTTCTGGTTGAAATGAATGCACTTCTGTCATCCAAATGAAAATAAATTTAGAAGAATCCCATCATATGAGCTGGTAGGTGAGAGATATGGAAACATATTTCTTGCTTTGTTAGCTTTGTGGGTCTGATTAAAAAAATGCATATTCTTTGGATAATGTTTCAGTTCCCTTTGGATAACATTTCAGTGTCCAAATGTTTCAATTCATGAAAGCTTTAACAGAACATTTCAGCTAATATTTGTTTATCATGCCAAGAAAAATAAGTAACCGTGCATTATTTGGAAGTTTTTTAATCAATAGAATTATATTAGATATTTTTTCACCTCTTTCATGTAAAAAGATTATAGTGGTCCAGAAAAATGACAGATGCCTCCAGATTAGGAATAATCTGTGTGAAATAAGTAAAATAAATAAACTACTCACTGACTTCATTAGTACTTAGTACATTTTGAATCTAACTAAATATTTTAATTTTGGTAATTTTCCACAACAGTTTATTTGTTTGTTTGAGCCAGAGTCTTGCCCTATCATCCAGGCTGGAGTACAATGACGTGAACTCAACCTCCACACCTCTGTTCCTGGGCTCAAGTGATCCTCCCACCTCAGCCTCACGAGTAGCTGGGACTACAGGCATGCCCCACCACACTGAGCTAATTTTATTTTATTTAAAAAAATTTTCTGTAGAGACAAGGTCTCACTATATTGCTCAGGTTGGTCTCAAACTCATGGGCTCAAGTGATCCTCTCACCTCAGCATCCCAAAGTGCTGGGATTACAGGCATAAGCCACTGTACCTGGCTCATAACAGTTATTTTTAAGGGAAATATATAAATTAGATTAATTTTTAGAAAAATTAAAACAAATATACTCTAAATATAGGGAAGAACGATATACAGTGGTCATTTTTAATGCTGATTTTCTTAAAGGAAGAATGTACATTTGTGTTTACAAAACATGGGTAGAGAAAGAAAATTTTTTAAACTTATAATAAGATAAACTGCTAATGCTTTCAGTTAGGAAAAAACAGTATTTTTCCAAAAGTGTATTATATTTAAATGTTTGAGCCTCCTAGAATAGGGTGGTTTAGTTTTCTGAAACATGTATTTTTTCTTAATGATATATTATAAACAATAATTGTCATAGTGGGTTCAACTCATTTCTGAAAGACCTAGAAGAGTACAAAATGTAGAACTACATAAACAACAGGGAAGAAACCAAATTATTCAGAAATAACCACCTTATGTAAAAGCTTCATCCAAATGAGGATTTTTGTGTAATGTAAATAAACTTCTTTTTACTAAAAGTAGACAGTTACCATTATTATTAACACTTTATCCCCAGGAGGTACAAATTTCCCAATTCTAAGCAAAAATGCCCAACAATTGTTCTTCCTAGAAAAAAAAAAAAAAAACCTGCTGTATTCAATTTGTATTTATTCTATTATTTTAAAAAATCACTGGAAAATAAAAAACTACATAATATAAAGTTTCACTCTACATAAAACTAGGTTTCAGAAGGAACTATTTTCCAGCCTGCCAACTGTTTTTCCTCCTTTATTATAAGTTAAGAGTAGTGATATATCAAGGGTATTGAGAATGCACAAATGTATTAAGTCTCCTGCTGCCTTGTCTATACGCCTCTTATTCATTTGCAAAAAAAAAGATGTATTAAAGTTTGTACTTGGCATCTTCCAACTGAAAAGCTGCTTTAAAAGATACAGAAGTTGTTTTCCATTATTCTAATTTCTGCTACTCGGTTCTACCTCAACCTGCAACTGACAACCAAAGAAAATGAAAACATTCACTTTTATTTGCTTTCATCAAAAACATCACCAAAAAATGAATTTGTTAATGTTAAATTAGTTCTATAATCTTCCATTTCGTTTTAAGTGACTCCTGAAAGAGTTATCCAAGATAAAGAGAAATGTTGGCAGAATCTGATGGCACAAGAGGTAACTATCCAGGCAGAAAATCTCACAGCTCCAGCACTTCTTGGTGGTTCAGGAGTAGAAGAGTTAGAGGTGAACACACACACACCCATGCTCACACGCATGCACACACACACATTCATGTGCACACGGACCCATATACACAGAACATAACATCAAGGAGATTCTCCTCGTGTTTGGAATTCCTTTAACAGACACTATGCCACATCAAAATGTGGCTAAATCAGCTGTGTTCAAAAGAGAAGCAGAGAGGCCATCGTCTTTCCTGGAAAAAGTCCTGTGTTGGAAGCACATTGCAGCTACATCTGAGGTTCACTTGCCCATTCCTGCCAAAAGCGCATGCCTCTTAACCCTTTTGAGTCTATTATTCCTTCTCAAAATGAGGTTAATAATAGTCCCAAGACTTCATTTTGGTTTTAGACAGCATCCACTGGATGGCACCTCTAAATGCTGTATAGTCACCTGGGCAGGAACCAGTAGTATGGGCCATTATTAGAGGTATTAAAAGCTCAGAAAATCAGTAGACAGAGAAGTCAGTACCATACTCAATACAATCTTGATCCCTTGATCAATACCATAAAGATTGGAAGCTAAATTAATTTAAAATTAAATCTAGGCAAAACCCCATATCTTAATAAAAGAAGTTCATACTTCTGACAAATAAAACATATTCAAATTGCAACATCACTAATTGCTTGTCTTTTACTCTGGCTTACTTTAGAAGGTTTTGGTGCTGTCATTCTAATGACCACTACTGTTTTAAGCCTCTTAATTAATGTTTTAAGTTTTGTACTTTTATCTTGAGAGCGGTTTTAAAAAAGGAAACAATTTTGAACAAATAAAAAAGTGTTACCCGAGCAGTTCTTCAGCTTAGCCAGCTGCACAGGTATAATGGAGCACTTGGCACAGTTCCATTTAGCCTCTGGCATTCTGAGAATATTTGTTATGAAGCACAATCAGGACACACATCTTAATGGATGCAGATGACTGAAGTCCTCTGGCTGGAGACCATCCCTTCATATCTGTATAGCTCCAGTAACCAAAAGCTTCCTCAAGACTTCCCAGGATACAAAGCCACAAAGTATAAACGTGAGGGTGAGAGGAGGGTTCTGTGCTAGAGCAGAGGCCAGAATGAAAGCTTAGTACGGTGCTGTTTTGGATAATGCCTGGCGTAAAGTGGACACTCATTAAATGCTCAACCGCAGTTAAATCAATTTGCTATGGGGAGAAGAGGAGGAAAAGAGGTAGACAGCAGAGGTTAAAAATGCTGAGAACTAACGTATTATGAAATGTCCTGTTACTTAATGAGCACTCAGCTGTGTCTCTGATACCACATAACCTAGATCATAACACCTCTGGTAAAGCTGTGTGGCTCAACCTGTCTGTTCTTTCATGGAGGTTTATTCTTAATTACTTTTATTTTGTAATTAGGGAGTTTTTCCTACCATAGAAACTGAGATTGACATGCTAATGAGGAGACAATGAAAATCTGATAATTTAAAGTGAAATGAAAATCTCTTCAGGCTAGTAACTGACTTACCAGGGTTTGACATCCTTGTAGCATATGATAAAGGTATAACTTACAGTTAAGATCTGTGGTCTTCACTGCTGACCTCAGACTTGATCTTTAAAGAATTTGAAATATGACAAATGAACCTTGACAGAAATACATTTAATGACTAGTTTGCTGACATCCACAGGTAAGGCAGAGAAAACTGCCAGTTCTCAAAAAAACTAATTTGCATCTGGCTCTCACCCTCAGGAACTGCCTCCAGGGCCCTGTTCACACTCACCCAAAGGACCCCTGCTGGGGGAGTCCTGCTCCCATGCCTGAGGACCCTGGACCATCTATCTGGAGCCAAGACAGTGAGCCAGAGGAGTCGGCTCCTAACTTGTTAAAATGCAGTTTGTAACCACTGAGATAAATATTTACTTCCTTTAACCTTTACTTATGTTAGATGGTTTTGCTCAGAAGATGAGGAAAAAAGCTGCTTTGTAGAAATATCTGTTAAATTTCTGTTAAATGCCCAAAGTTCAACATTTTGAAAGGAAAAGAAACAAACAAACAAAAACACTCTCTACATAACGAACCTCTCATCTGTTATTAGGTACAGGATTCGTTCTACTTAGGTTTCTCCTTTTCCCACTCTTAAGTGTTTATGAAAGGCCAGTAAGTAATTAGCCTGAATGTCTGCAAAAGGGTATCAAACACAAATCTAGCATTTCAAAGACATAAGCTCCTGTGAAATTCTAAACACAGTATTAATTACTTGTTAAGAGCAATTAATGAAAATGACTACATTTAAATACCTTCAAAGACTTGGAAAAGGCTCATTTCAAGTTTCCTTACAAACACAAATCCAAAATATGAACTCTTATTTTATGTTTGATGTCTGCAGTCAACTCTAGATTAAACTTGTTGTGTCAGAGTGACAGAGCTATGGAGTTAGTAAGTGCACAAAAGAAAAATGTTTTGGAAAATGTAACCAAGTTAAAATCTCATACATTATTGCAGTTGTGAATTGTTTAGTATTGAATGACAGCCTTTCCTGATGCCAGCATTTCATGAGCAATTTACGTGTAATTAAATTGATCTATCAGACAGTTTTCCAAACACATTTTCTTTTTTCTCTTCCTCTAAAATCTTGTTATTCAAAATGTAGTCCCTGGACCAATGGTTTCTGCACTGAGTTTGTTAGAAATGTAGAATCTCAGGCTCCACACCAGACCTTCTCAAACAGACACTACACTTTAACAAACACTCTGAATAATTCCTCCGCACACTACAGTTTGAGAAGCACTGTTCTAAAACACAACTACACGTGTTTCTTGTAAACGAGAGATGGGTTTTTTAATTTTCAGAACTAATAAAGTCAATTTTTTTAATTTGAAAACTTTTCCTATTTAAATCAATGCAAAAAATGAATGTAAAGGACTTTTAACATGGCTCTAAATTTTTCTAGAAATTATCCCATTGTGTTGGAGGTTTGTTATAATAGTCCCAATATGCAACAAACAAGTTAAAAGTTGCAAACAAAAGGATAATTCTTGATGCCAAATATAATAGCAACGACTAGTTTTGTCTGATATAATATTACAAATAGGCCACATTTATTGTTCTGCCCTCGTTTATCAAATATTTTGTGTCTTGTATGCAGTTTTCTCAGAATTTGTGATGATGGAATTATGCTGCAAATCCCCTGACAAAATTATTAAAAGCTTTGTTCAGAACAAGAGTAACCTCTGCTGGATTGTGATTGTCTTTTGAAAATCCAGAACAAAACTGAGACTTTTCTGTTTTTACAGAGAAAGAGCAACTGCTTTGTTTACTTGGAGATAATTTGCCTTCATTTTTTGAACTAAACTAAGACTTCTAATGAATAATATGCTTGTGTCCTGAAGAACACATTATCTAAATGATAATGTAACATTTTACTGTCAAATCATGAAATAAGATTTATTTACGCCAATGACATATTTTCTACTTAAATTTAAATATTTTCATGCATCATCTTCAATCTTTTAACAATAAATTAGTTTCAGGAAAAAAAAAACTTACAGGGAAATAGGGGTCTGAAGGTAAAAAAACTATGTAGATTTATTGTTTCCATTTTTCTTTTTTTTTTTGAGACGGAGTCTCGCTTTGTCGCCCAGGCTGGAGTGCAGTGGCCGTATCTCAGCTCACTGCAAGCTCCGCCTCCCGGGTTTACGCCATTCTCCTGCCTCAGCCTCCTGAGTAGCTGGGACTACAGCCGCCCTCCACCTCGCCCGGCTAGTTTTTTTTTTTTTTTTTTTCTTTTTTGTATTTTTTAGTAGAGATGGGGTTTCACCGGGTTAGCCAGGATGGTCTCGATCTCCTGACCTCGTGATCCGCCCGTCTCGGCCTCCCAAAGTGCTGGGATTACAGGCTTGAGCCACCATGCCCGGCCTATTGTTTCCATTTTTCAAAAAATTTACCGAATAGTTAACAATGAATAATTTTTTTTGTAATCTTTAAAAAGGCTTCATTTTTTAAAAAACAACCAAAAATTGCTTTACCACTTGGTAAAAGTACAAAATAACTGCATATTAAAAATAGAATAAGAATCACTAATAGGAGGTCTTCTTGTCTCTATATTGTCCATAAAATAAAATCATTTGATCCTAGAGATGCTTAAAAGAGAGTCAATCAGAGGACAACTACCTTATGCAATCAAAATTGTTAAGCAGTTACCTAAAGTTTAAAGAGCAGTGATATGAAATGCATAATATTCTGTACTTCTAATTTTTACTTTGTAAATTATATGTTCTTGTTGACAAGACAAAAATTCAACAGGAAAAAAGTGTAACCACAAGAAAGTATACAGCATATGTAAGAAGAGAAAAGGTTCTTCAAAAAAAGACAGCATAGTTTCGATTCTAGTTCTTTCTACTCAAAAACCTTCCACAGCTTACTGTTTCTGATTGAATAAATTCTAAGCTTTTAAGCATGGCTCCAAAGTTTTTCATGACCTTGTCCCAAATCTTACCAGTTACCTCCTCCTACTTGCCATCCTCTCTTTATTTTAACTAAACCAAACCATTTGCTTCTTCCCTAGTGCAACCTGACTTTTTCCATTACACACTTCTGCTCACGTTGTTTATATGGATTGGAATAGTCTCTCTCCAACACCACCTCACCCTGCCATACTCCCCATTATGACCCCAAACTACCTAGAAAAATCCTACTCTGTCAGTTAGAATGCTTATAAACTTCTTGTAACAGAATACTCAAGTAACTGTGCCTTAAATGATATAAACATTTATTAACTTACATAGTAATAAGTCTGAGCTAGAAGGAGCCACGTGATTTCCATCATTCTATTTTGCTATCTTTGGCATGTTGACCATTGTCTTCAGGCTTTTTTACCTTATAGTCGCATGGTAGCTCTCACTGCTCCAGGCATCATATATTCATATATCTATATGAAAAGGGAAGGAGAGGCTGGGTGCAGTGGTTCATGCCTGTAATCCTAGCACTTTGGGAGTCCAAGGTGGGTGGATCACCTGAGGTCAGGAGTTCGAGACCAGTATGGCTAACATGTTGAAATCCCGTGTCTACTAAAACTACAAAATTAGCTGGGCATGGTGGTGCATGCCTGTAATCCCAGCTACTCAGGAGGCTGAGGCTGGAAAATGGCTTGAACCTAGGAGGTAGAGCTTGCAGTGAGCTGAGATTGCACCATTGCACTCCAGCCTAGGTGACAAGAGTGAAACTCTGTCTCAAAAAAAAGTGGGGGAGGGGAGAGAAGTTTTTCTCATACATCTTTTCTATAAGAGAAGGAAAATGTTTTCCAGCATGCCTTCAGTAGATCTTTGTTAGGTGCCAATTGAAAGAAACCATCCATGCCCATTCTCTAGCTTCACAGGAGGCAGGAAATGCAAGCATTTCAGCCTATAAAATGAATAGCCTCCACACTATCCAGGAGGAGGATGGGGTTGGGGTGGGAATAGCTGTTATGCAGGCAATCAATAGTTGCCTCTAGTAGTCCTCCAAAGCCTAAATCCAGTAACACTGACTCCATGGAGTCTTTCCTGAGTCATCCAAATAAAAATAATCTTTCCTTTGGGTTTTCACAACCCTACGTACTTTTCTATTCACATTTTGCTTTGTATTATAGTTACCTATGTATTTGCCCAATTTCTACTATAAGAATGTACCAATTCCATTCTTGTTCATCTTTTGTTCCCCATATGCCCTGGCACAGTGCTTGACCCTTAGAAAGTCTTGAATAAATATTTCTTGAAACCTCACTAATGTGAACTACAGTGAGATGGTTCATTTTAGCTACAGAAGGAAAAACAAACACAAAAACCCACATAGCCCAAAAGGAAATGTAGGGCTTTCACCATAGTTGCAATTAATAGATACTCTGTTTTTCAATATGCAAACTACACGGTTAAGAGTCAGAAAAAAATATACGGAAAAGTTGAGTTTATCCCCGATCCAGACACACATACACACAGACATAAAAGGCTTCCTGTAAAGACTGGTCCACTTTTTACTATAGGGCGAAGTGGAGCCTCCCAAAGGCTTATCCTCACAAGATTCTAGACTCAAGCCAATTTAGACCAAAAGGATTAGGGCTGCCTACTAGGCATAGAGGAGCAATAAGGCTAGAAATCTCCCGAGAAATCTGTGGAACAAAGTTGCCGTATCATTTCTTGATTCAAACCTCCTCTCTTAACACGAAAGAAAAACACATGTACCTCAACTTCTGCCACTCACGGGTGAATTTAATCCAAATTCATGCACTCGGTCTCCCATGGAGATTATGGTACTGCCAGAATCTCCAGAAGCCATTGCCAGTAAGAAAGCCTACTTGAGTCAAGCCTCAGTCTGGCTTGGAACACTGCTCAACTCAAGGACTGGCCAAAACTAGTCCCGTCCAGTCAAGTATCATCGGCTTTCTGCTCTCGGTCCTGTTAGCAAAATGCTGGCTGCAAATTGAGTTTCTCAAGCAAGACAAGGACAGTAACAAATTGTCAAATATCCTAAACATCAACATTGCTGGTTGTGTTTAGTTAAATGCCATTTTTTTCCTAACATAAAGTCAAAGAATTGAGTCAGGTTTCCTCAATGCCAAAGCAATTATGTCCAATCAAGGGGTACATGACACACAGAGAAAAATCCAGCTCAGTGGTTCTTTGCTTTTGATTTGTATTGTTACATCTCTTACCAAAGACTAACACTATGGCAACCTGCACATGCAAAACAGTCAAGTGTAGGGAAAAGTCAATCTAAAAATACAGTTTCTATCTTATTCTAAAGGTCAAGTTAATTGAAAAAAAAGTTGTTTCTTTGGACTGAATGGTAATTTTGGTTTTATGACCAAAGTCACTTAAAATAAGAAGCAGCTGATTTGTATGTGAAGCTGCAGGTTATCTGAAAACTACCTCGATTGCAGTGTACATCAGGTCAGTTTACATAAGCAGCAGAGGAGCCCTTAAAGCTGGGCCTTGGTGAGGACACAGGGGTTAGCACTCCGGCAGACACATGAGAAGGGCAGGAATGCTTGATCTCAGCTTTTCTACTGAGAGGACAACTGTCCAGCCAAGATTAAGCTGAAAAGACATGACAAAGTTTTCTTAACTCTAAAAGGAGAACTTCATAACCATCTGATTCATATGATAAATGCAGACCTTAGATCTGATAATTAAGGTCAACACATTCAAAACAAGGCTTGAAATGCCTTACTTATCTACAATGGTCTTATACCAATATTCAAAACTAAGTTTCAGTTTCTGGAAAGCATTTTCGCACAAATGCATGCAGCCAACAGCATAAAAACAGATCATTTAATGTCACAAAGGAAATCTATGACCTCCTCTGGATAGTCAAAGTAAAGTAGTGTTACTATTCTTTTAAGGGAAGTGCTTCATTTTTGAGCTATTGTGTTTTTTTTTTTTTCCATTTTAGATTTGTAAATGGCATTCCTATGGTCCTCTTTTCCATATACAATATCTTAACCAGGATTTCATATTATGTTATTATCATTCTTCGCATATGTTAAATGCCACCAAAATGTAGTGATTGTTTATAGTTTAATATCAAAAAATAAAAAAATAAAAACTTTGAAATTGAATTATTTATTTGCATCACTTAGCCCATAATCACATATACCATACATGCAGAAGAGAAGCAAGTTACATATATACTACCCCTCCTTTTTCTTCTTTCACCCCACATCTGGGCAAACTAATAAGTCCACAGTTATTCCCATTCCCTACTTCTTACTCCTTCATAACCCCCTCCTATGTTGGCATGAATGGCGGACAGAGGAGAAGCAGGAGGGAATTCAAACCAAGCAAACCTAGGAACCCTTATCCTGGCCTGACCCTCTACCTACAACAAAAATCAGAGCCACTCTCCTCTCTTTGCTTAAGTTCTTCTATACTAGCTTGGATGTCTGCCCTGCTCTCTCCAGAAAGTCCCATTATACGGGTAATAAATCCTTTCACACCCTCTTGGTGTGTGTGTGTGTATCATTCCCAAACATAAAATTCAAACCACTTTGGTGGGGGTCGCAAGGAGATGATGATCCTGCCATCCACAGGGCAACCAAAAAGCAACTGGTAGACTGAAACTGCATTGTCTAGTTGATGACCACCACCCCCTAGGAGTCTTTCGTTTCTTGCTCTTAGCTTGCTCACTGTCTTTGATGACAATTATTCATGTCTTGCCTTTACCACTGACACTATTGCCTTAACTGAATTTCCCACAGTCACAGTGCCCATTGACCTAAAATATCCCATAGTGCACATGAATTATTTGACCTCACAAGTAATAAATCGAAATAAAATTAAGTTTTTGGCACTTAAAATTGACTTACCAAAATGGGACCCCATGGACCTTCTCTCACAGCTAAATTAGTTAATACAGTCCAATATAGATTAAACCAAGACCATGGACCTTCCCTTACAGCTAAAATAGTTAAAAAGCCCAATATAGATTAAACCGAGGCCTACAGGAATTAAAATCCACCATGTAAGACTTCCAAAAGGAAGGCGCCATCATTTCTGCTATTTTCCCTTTTAATTGCCCAGTTTGGCCAATGCTCAAACTTGATAAAAATGAATGGCATCTAACAGCAGATTATCACAACCTTAATGCCACAGTGCTTCAATTAAGGTTCTCATACCTGACATTATTGAAATTATTGACTCTATCCAATCGGTAGTTGGAAAATGCTTTCCTATTATACATGTGGCAAATATGTTCTATTAAGTTTCTATTTCAACAGCCTCTCAGTTCCAATTTGCCTTCACCTTCAAAAGGACACAATACAACTTTACCTGACTGTCCATGAGGTATCTCAACAACCCTGCCCTCCCACACAATTTCTGCTGCCATGATCTTCATCACATCCACCTTCCTCCAGGAACACAGATATGATAGTACATTGATGGCATCTTCCTCTTCAAAGATTCAGCTGACATACTCATTCAAAAAATACAAATACTCACAAAAAGAAATGGGCATTGCCCAACAAAAAGTACAAGGCCCTGCCATATCACTTAAATTACTGGGAATTATTTTGTCAGTCAAGGACTGCCCCAGCTCTGATACTGTCAGAAAACAATTAGTGGCCCTCTCTTAACACCTGCAATGTTAAGATAAGCCAACAATCTTTTAGGACTTTTTAGGCTTCTGAAGGCAAATATTCCTTACTTACAAATTTTACTTAAGTTCACTTATGCTGCTACTTGCGAATTGGCCCATGATATAGTTTGGCTGTGTCCTCACCCAAATCTCATCTTGAATTGTAGTTCCCGTAATTCCCATGTGTCGTGGGAGGGATCTACTGGGAGATAATCGAATCATGGGGATGGTTACCCCCATGCAGCTGTTCTCGTGATAGTGAGTGAGTTCTCATGGATCTGATGGTTTTATAAGGGGCTTTTCTCTCTTTTGCTCGGCATTTCTCCTTGCTGCCACCATGTTTAGAGGATGTTTTTGCTTCTTCTGCCATGATTGTTAAGTTTCCTGAGGTCTTCCCAGCCATGCTGAACTGTGAGTCAATTAAACTTCTTTCCTTTGTAAATTACCCAGTCTCAGGTATGTCTTTATTAGCAGCGTGAGAACAGACTAATATAGTAAATTGGTACCAGATAGTGTAGTGCTACCGTAAAGATACCCACAAATGTGGAAGTGACTTTGGAACTGGGTAACAGGGAGAGGTTGGAACAATTTAGAGGGCTCAGAAGAAGACAGGAAAATGTGTCTCTTCCTAGAGACTTAGAGGGCTCAAAAGACAGGGAGATGTGAGAAAGTTTGGAACTTCCTAGAGACTTGTTGAATGGCTTTGATCAAAATGCTGATAGTGATATGAACAATAAAGTCAAGGCTGAGGTGGTCTCAGATGGAGATGAGATGAAAAACTTGTTGGGAATTGGAGTAAAGGCCACTCTTACTATGAAAGGCCACTCTT
The DNA here is from genome assembly GCF_002776525.5 of Piliocolobus tephrosceles. Taxonomy (NCBI): domain Eukaryota; kingdom Metazoa; phylum Chordata; class Mammalia; order Primates; family Cercopithecidae; genus Piliocolobus; species Piliocolobus tephrosceles. Next base: position 90,031,895 of record NC_045438.1, read on the forward strand.
GCTATGCAGAGACGGGTGACATTTTTTCCCCTGCCCTAGAGATCTGTGGGACTTTGAACTTGAGAGAGATGATTTAGAGTATCTGGTAGAAGAAATTTCTAAGCAGCAAAGCATTCAAGAGGAAGCAGAGCATAACATTTAGAAGAATTTACAGCCTGACAATGAAGTTGAAAAGAAAAACCCATTTTCTGGGAAGAAATTCAAGCCTGCTGCAGAAACTTGGCATAAGTAATGAGGAGACAAATGCTATTCACAAAGACAAAGGGGAAAATGTCTCCAGGGGATGTCAGAGAGCTTCTCAGCAGCCCCTTCCATCCTAGGCCCAGAGACCTAGGAGGGAAAAATGGTTTCCTGGGCCAGGTCCAAGACCCCCTGCTGTGTGTAGCCTCAGACTTGGTGCTCTGTGTCCCAGGTGCTCCAGCTATGGCTAAAAGGGGCCAAGGTACATTTCAGGTTGTGGCTTTGGAGGTTGCAAGCCCTAAGCCTTGGCAGCTCCCATGTGGTGTTGGTTCTGTGGGTGCACAGAATTGAGGTTTGGGAACCTCCACCTAGATTTCAGAGGATGTAGGGAAATGCCTGGATATAAATGCCTGGATATCTAGGCAGAGGTGTGCTACAGGGGCGGAGCCCTTATGGAGAACCTCTGCTAGGGCAGTGCAGAAAGGAAATGTGGGGATGGAGCCTCCACACAGATTCACCACCAGGCACTGCCTAGTGAAGCTATGAGAAGAGGGCCACCATCCTTGAAAGCCCAGAATGGTAGATCCACCAACAGCTTGCACCGTGTGCCTGGAAAAGCCACAGATACTCAATGGCAGCCAAAAAAGCAGCCAGGAAGGGTGCTATATCCTGCAAAGCCACAGAGGTGGAGCTGCCCAGGACTGTGGGAGCCCACCTTTTGCATGAGCATGACCTGGATATGAGACATGGAGTCAAAGGAGATCATTTTAGAACTCTAAGGTTTAATGACTGCCCTATTGGATTTTGGACTTGCATAGGGCCTGTAGTCCCTTCATTTTGGCCAATTTCTCCCATTTGGAATGGGTGAATTTACCCAGTGCCTGTACCCCAATTGTATCTAGCTTGCTTTTGATTTTATAGGCTCATAGGCAGAAGGGACTTGCCTTAGATAAGACTTTGGACTTGGACTTTTGGGTTGATATTGGAATGAGTTAAGACTCTGGGGACTGTTGGGAAGGCATGGTTGTGTTTTGAAATGTAAGGACATGAGATTTGGGAGTGGCTGGGGCAGAATGATATGGTTTGGCTGTGTCCCCACTCAGATCTCATCTTGAATTGTAGTTCCCTTAATTCCCACATGTTGTGGGAGGGACCTGATTACCCTAGTGCTACTGTTCTTGCGATAGTGAGTGAGTTCTCATGAGATCTGATGGTTTGGGTTGGTGGGTTGGTTGGTTGGTTGGTTGGTTTTTGAGACAGAGTCTCACTCTGTTGCCCAGGCTAGAGTGCAGTGGCACAGTATCAACCCACTGCAATATCCACCTCCCAGGTTCAAGCAATTCTTCTACCTCAGCCTCCCAAATAGCTGGGACTACAGGTACGTGCCACCACACCTGGCTAATTTTTGTATTTTTAGTAGAGATGGGGTTTCACCATATTGGCCAGGCTGGGATCTGATGGTTTTATAAGGACCTTTTCCCCCTTTAGCTCGGCTCCTCCCCTGGCTGCCGCCATGTGAAGAAGGATGTTTTTGCATCGCCTTTCACCATGATTCTAAGTTTCCTGAGGCCTCCACAGTCATGCTGAACTGTGAGTCAATTAAACCTCTTTCCTTTATAAATTACCCAGTCTCGAGTACATCTTTATTAGCAATATGAGAATGGACTAATACAGCTCACCTTGAATGAGGTCTCCTTTAACTAAACTCTCTAGAATCTGTTCAAATTGCACACAATAAGCACTATCCTTAATATACCCAGAGAGTCCCTCACTGTAGAGGTTTTAGAAGCCTCCTGGGGTCTCTGGATCACCTGTAAGCTGCCCACAGGGTTTTGATACAGGAAGCTGCCCTCCTCAGTCCCATACCACACACCATTTGATCATCAACTTCTGGTTGCACACTGGGCCTTTCTGGAGATAAATACCCTCATGGCCCCTAAGCCTGTGATCCTATGTGCCCAGCTGCCTCTTATGCCTTGGATCATTGACACAGCACTCTGCAGACTCAGCACAGTTAGTTACAGAGGCCTCTAGACAAAAATGGAAATAGTACTTACAGACCAGAAGCAAACCTAGGCCTCCTGGCATATCCAACCTACAGGAGGAAGTGGTTTCTCCTGTCCTCAGCCCCTCAGAGGCAATGGTGCTGTAGGCCACCCTTCTCCCAGGCCCACTGGCCAACTAGAGAGTCTCTTTGGATCAAGTGAGTAATCAGAAAAGGTATTTCATATGCAAGGTCACCATAAAATGTGATGATGCCCTCTAGTGAGCTGCTGCTATTCATTCCCTAACCAGGACATCCCTGATCAAGGATGGGACTCAAAAGCCAGCGCAAACGACCAAACTTGACATGGTCATCTTAGCACTACAGGATGCTTAACCAACAATTGGTCCAGTATGTATATTTGTATATATTATTGGGGCATTACTAATTATCTAGTCAGTTAGTCTGATCTGTAGCAGTAACAGCAATTCCTTATCCAAGGTCACCCTACTTTGGGCTAAAAAAAAAAAAAAAAAAAAAAAAATCTCTAGGAATTTCTTGCCTCACAGATAGCCAAAATATAAACAAATGTCACACATCAGCCCATACTAAAGCTAAACTAAAAGCCCTCACTAAGACACTTCTTATCCCCTTCAGAGTTTCAGAAATTATTGATGATGACCAAGGCCTACATTTCACTTCTTAAAATACACACCTCAGACTTTTGAAGAAGACATTCAATGGAACTCTGACCTCTCTTACTGACCTCATGCTGCAAGTCTCATAGAGTACAATAATGGTTTATTTAAACAAGTTCAAAATCAATTAAATCAGCCCTGGCACATTTCAGTCATCAAACATCAGTGGTGAATTGTAAGAGTCTGACTCCATTTGTGATGTCTGAGTACTCATAGCTTTTAAGGTCCATTCCTCCTCCTCCCACTTTTTGTCCCATATCTGAGCAAGCCTATAATAGGGCCCATGAACTTCATCCCTTGGCATCTGCTGGGATGCGAAGACTAGACAAACCTGAAGCCTCACCGTGGCCCCAACCCAGATCACAATGAAAAACAAAACCAAGTCCTGCTCTCCCCAGAAAGTCACATTATGCAAGTAATAAATCTGTGCATACTCTCTTGGTGTACGTGTGGTCTCATCAGTCTTGATATCCAAACCAACTTAGGAAGGCGGTTGATCTCATCTTTGTTGGGTACAGCCACAGCTATGTATATAACTCCTTTGCTCGTAGACTTCCAAGAGCTCCCCCACTGTCCACTAAATTGTATAGAAACTATTTATCATAGCCATAGATTTATCTTTCTAGTCTTAGGCTCCACTATTCTCCTTTGTAAATATCACACTTCAAATGTTACTATTCCCAGAGAACACTTGGTCTTCAATTGCCTCCATTCTCTTTGCTTATGCTATTCTCTCTGACCTGAGTTTTCTCTCCTACCCATCATCTCTCTCTTTACCTATTCTTCAAAATCATCTTAAAAGCTGACTCTTTCATGAACCCTTTTTGGATTATCCTGACCAGACAAGATCTCTCCTTACTTTGCACCTCATATCACCTTGTTTGAATCTCTGGTGGTGTTTATCATGTTCTATGCTAGAAAAAGCATAGACATTATCATCATTCACATCTCCTCTAGAGCAGGAGTTAAGAGCTTGGATCCTGAAGGCTCCCCCAACGCTCTCCCCAGAAAAAAACAACAGTTCAAATCCCGTATCTGATTCTTACTACCAAGTTATTCTTGGGCAAGTCATCTATCCTCTCTAAGCCTCAATTTCCTCTTCAAATGAGAATAAATCTTACATGTGAAAAGCTGCACTCCATGAAATGTTAGTTATTATCATTACTTGTCCTCACAACTAAATTAGAAGCAAGTTTATCTCAGAAACTCATTTTTAAAAATCCAATGCAAGGCCTGAAAAAATGATTCATGGGAACTTACTAAAATTTTAAAGCAAATTAACAGGAAGATTAGCACAATTAATTCACTTCTATGAAATCTCACTTAATTCTAAGTACACCCATACAAGGCATCTAAAAATAAATAAATAAAAGAGTAGAATTCAGGCAAAAATACAGGTTTGTCTTAATAACTGCTTCCTAACTCGTAACTAAATTTATTTCCCAGATGTTCATCCATACCCCACATTGTCTTTCCCCACCCTGACACTCTCTCTCTCTCACACACACACACACACACACACACTCTCACTCAGTCATAACTGGGCTATGGGCTTAGCTATCTTCTAAATTGTTATTTTAACAAAGAATAGAAATTCACGGATTTAAAACAGTGACAGGTTAGTTGACAGCTTGGTCCATATTTACTTCTGTTCAAAATCCTGTCCACAGACATTTCATTACTATGTAAAGTTTGATGTGAAACTCTTAAAACATAGAGTGAGCTATGATCTATATTCCATCATACTAATTTAAATAGGCATCAAAAATATTTTTTGAAGTTAGAAAAAAAGAGATTATACCCTCTGATGCAGTAATTCTCCCTCAAGGATCTACCTTAAGGGAAAAATGCAAAAGGTAGAAACACAGGGGGGTACAACGATGCTTATTAGAACGAAGTTAAAACTGCAAGCAATATCCTGTATGTATAAAACATATGATTGTCTACAGTACACCAGAACCAGATGTTAAAATAGTTTTTCATGGTAGTGAAGAATGCTCAAAAAAGTGTAATGAAAAGGTAGGATACATGTGAAATAAAGAGAAGGCCTTTTATCCCAACATTAGCGCTTCTGTTTTCCTTAGTCATAGTGTTACTCATGGTACTTATCCCTTCCTGTACTTCAAAATATTCTACAAAACATGAGTTAATTTAAAAAATTTTTAAAGTGTTTTATAGCCAGTGTTGAAATGGTCTATAAGAATCACCACAGAATGTGTTCAATTGAAAATTAAAGTCCTCCTTGAATACAATGTAATACTGTATTGCAAAATTGAGAGAAACTGTCACAGAGTTACATGTATTTGTAAACTGACCCACCTAATGTTCCAGTCAGTCCAATTCCCCTGGGTAAGGTCACCTTGAAATGTGGGCCATGGCTCTCTTCGGAGGAAGAAAGTAAAAAGTAATAGAAACAGAACTGACTGCTGGGCGTGGTGGCTCACACTTGTAATCCCAGCACTTTGGGAGGCCAAGGGGGGGCAAATCACTTGAGGTCAGGAGTTCAAGACCAGCCTGGCCAACATGGTGAAATCCCATCTCTACTAAAAATACAAAAATTAGCTGGTGTGGTGGTGTGCACCTATAATCCCAGGTACTCGGGAGGCTGAGGCAGGATAATTACTTGAACCCAGGAGGCAGAGGTTGTAGTGAGCTGAGATCACGCCACCACACTCCAGCCTGGGCAACAGAGCAAGATTCTGTCAAAAAAGAAAAAAAAAAAAAAAAAAAAAAGAACTGTAAGGGGAAGGGGTAAAATAAATCTATAAACTTCCGTTTTGTTTTTGTTATTTTTAAAGCCTATCTCGATAACATCCTCGGTCCTTTAAAATGTATTTTTAATATTTACTTTTCACAAAAAGCATTATAGAGGGTCCTATCTTAAGCTTCTGCTTTCTTAGACCAAATGGTTCCTTACATTAACCAAGTTAAATTGTGGACCACAAGTAAGTCCTATCATCATAAAATGTCAGCTAAATATAAACTGTATTTCTGTTTCTATAAACATTTATGTGTAAGTGTATGATATAGTAATCATGATGCTTAATCTTAACCCACACTTTTTTAAAATAATAAAGCAAACCTAATTAATTTCCCATGCAATACCCTGAAAGGTACTCATGCTAGATTCCCCAAATTCACATAAATGATAAGCCTTTTGCAATCTGCAGCATAAATACCACAATGTGAGAAAATTGAGATGTAGTGTGTGTCCTGCATATGTAAAGACAGTAAACTGGCACTTTAGCAGTTGAGCTGGCAGTGTTTGGCTGGTCAGTCCCCTGGTCTTCCAGGGTGATAATGGATTTGCATTGATTTAACTTCCCTGTTTGGTCCAGGCCCTTGGAGGATAGCAGCATGCACCTGGAGTGGGCGTGAGCCACAAGAACAGTGCAGAGAATGCAAAGCTGACTGTCTCACCTGGTGACCGAATGACTTCATGGTCATAAACTTGGTCTCATTTGTTTAGTTTTCTCACCAGCTGAGCTAACTCACATTTAAGGTTGAATTACACAAACCAGCACAGCATTCCAGAGTTTTTATTTTTCTTTTCCAAAGAAATATCACCATTACATTTCTAAAATATTTCCTATTATATCATAGACTCATACAATTGTTATGAAAAAATCATTTCGAAAACATTAAATGTTTTCAAGGGGGTTTAAACATGGTAATTTTTAACAAACTGAAAGTAAAATCTAGAGCAAACTGAAGCATTCACTCAAAGCAAAAACAATAAAACAAATAATTTCACCAAAGTAATTGCCTTTCTTTATTATAGACATGGGGATTTCAAAGGCCTCAAGGTAGGCAATTAGTAACGCCATCATCTGGTAAAAACAGCACCAGAAGGGGAATCTAGAACCCTAGGATTTGGTCCTGGTCGTCACTGTACAACATAGTAAGTCACAATTACCAGTTACTTCATTTGTAGAATGGAAAGCTGAGCTTGACACTTCTAAGAGCCCTTCCAATTTTGAACTACTAAGAATTTGTATTCTTGTCAAAAATGATATAAATCATATATTAAACATTTTTTTAATTCTAGATTTTTTTAACCCATGACAAAGAGCTGCTAAAATGTTCTAAGATAAAACAAAATAAAATGAGCCTGCCTTTTTGAAACAAAAGTCTCTAAGAGTAACAATGGGAAAATAACTGTACAAAACATCCTCAAGAAGACGTTTTTCCTCATCTAAAAGGTGACAGGATCACCTGGACAATGTAGAAAGTATTTTCTTAAACTAATTATTTCTAGTGCAGCACTGCAAGTATTGGTGAAAGATCTTAAAAATACAGTATCAAGGTAATTTTCATATATTATTTAGAAATATAACTTCCTCTCTTTCCTCTCCTTTACTGTTAAAAATCCTTGCACAAGTGTAAAAGTGAAACCAGAATTTCATCTAATAAATGTCTGTCTTCACTTTATGGTGCTGCTCTGAAAGCTGGATGACTGGATTTCCGAGCAGGAGGAAGCACGTGCAAAATTGTTTTTAACCTTGCAAATCTCATGATGTCTCCTTTAGTGTAGTCTTGGGAGAAAAACTAAAATGATATGAAACAGTCACAATCTAGAGTTGCAAAGCCTCTAAGGTCTTCAACAAGGTAAGGCCTGTCTTAGGTCAAAGGAAAAGAATCAAACAGAATTCCTAAGGAAATAATCTCAGTTCATCTGAACCTTCTTTTTTCAGCCACTTTAATGAAAAAGACAGAAGACAAAGATATGTTATTTCTAATTAAATACTGAGATGAGCATAATCCACACTTACTGCCAATAAAGATATTTCTAAAGGATTTATTATTTGTGGTTTGCTCATTTATTTCAAACAGCCTTCCCCCCCAGCTCCTACTCTTTTTCCTTTAAAAACTCCTATTCATTTAAAAAATCCTATTCAATGTGCTTCAAAGTCTCCTTATTTTGTTAGAAAAATCTATCAGCTCCTGTACAAATTTGTCTTATAGGTTACCATTGAATCACACCCATAGCAGCCAAACTGCTATTACAAAAACAAATGCTGCAAACAGAATGGATACTATCAAAGGGGGCAGTTATAATTCAGGACCAAATAGCTGTATTATCCTAAAATGTTTGCTACTTTAAGTAAAAATTTATGGGATAGTTGAATAGCTTTTTAAATTAAGGGATTTATCAAGTTCTTGAATTTCTAAGTATTTTTTCTAACTTTCTTCAAATGAAACTTGTAAAGGATAAATGAAAGGTGTTTTATGTTGAAAATTTTACATTCAGTAATGAAGAGTATTACTAACTAAAATATTAAAAATTGATACTTGTAGGTTTCTAGAGTCAATACTGAATAAGAACAGTATTTAAAACAGACTTGTCTTATTTTTAAATAAAGTGATACTTTTATTTTTCCCATATTCCCTTATACTTATTGAATTTATATAGCCTCTATCTTCCAAGGAACTTAGAATGTTCTGTAGACTTATAGACTTAAGAGTATTAGGGCCGCAAAATATTAATGTTGTCAAATAATAACAATTTTTATCTTAAGAATAAGGTGTTCTTTCTTTTTATTGACTTTTTTATTTCCATATTTTGGAGAACAGGAAGGAGTGATGTGATGGAAAACAAAGCAGTGGTAATTGGAAAGTCTATACAAAAGAATAAGTAAGGGCATGAAAAAGAAGCAATAAATTATAACTTCAAAGAAGCCATCTACCTAACAGGGATAACTTGGCTTCACTTTATCAGATTCATCACTGCTTCAAGGAGTTGATGAGAAAAGCTAGACTAATGAATCTACTCCTTTCCTGGTTCTTAAATAAAGCTCCACTTTAAACTGTTAGATTATCATGTGATGAAGAAACAATTCTTCTAAACAGAAGCTCTATCAATATTATAATTTGTTTCTACAGTATCAAAAGACTTGCCAACTGAAGTCCATCAACAGTTTGCTAAGATAGTGGTCACTGTTTTTGACAGATTAGTATCTCATTGTTCTTGTTAAATAATGGCAACCAGACAGTAGGAATTTCTGATGAATATTTAAACTGTTTGAGGGAATTTTAAGTGCCAAATATTTAGCTTTTTCTGAGGTAATTATAGGATCTGAAATATAACCCTTAAATAATAAATACTGTATTTCATAAAACAAGCCTGATGGAATTTAAGGAATTACAGCTTCATATTCTGACTATATAATCTAACCTATAAAAAGGAAGAGATTTACTTATTTTTAGCCCTACTTTGAAAATTTCTGAATTTAATTCAAAGAAGGAATCAGCAGATTTCTAGAACCTAAAATACTATCTGATCCTATTTTATTTATAAAAATAAGAAAATGTAGATTTTATTTCAAACATAAAGCATTGAAGGACATAACCAGTTCAAAGGAAAAGCAGGTCCTAAGACTTACTGATGCAAGTTTACCTAATACTTTTAATTAAGCAATAATGGCTACATTTAAATCACTCGATAAAAGAGCTTGAAGATTGATTAATGGAATTTACTTTTCAGCTTAAATGGCAGATAACAAACTGACAAAAACAAAAGCCTTGTATATTATGGATGGTATCAATTAATGATTGCCTGTATTTACACCTGTGATTTATTCTTCACGAAGGTGTATATACTTACATCATGAGGAGCTTAGCTAAAATCAAAATATCCTCAAATTCTTAAAACACCGAAGAACCTATAAATACTTGAGACATTTGTTGACAGATGTAGGCATTTATCTGTGGTTATTTCCTCAAGTTCATATTCAACCATGTCAACTTTTTAAACATATTAGCTGGGTCTCTGATAAACTAAAGACCATTTATGTTCCACTTTAAATTTTTTTTAAAAAATATCCTCAAGAAAATCTAAGTTTCAATTTACATTATGACATTGAGAAATACTTTTTAAATTTATATTTTATATCTTTTATTTCAGAATAGTCTATCTTTAAGACATTTTATCTTCATATTTATTTGCATATTTGTTTCAAATTCTGCTCTAAAATTCCACGGAACAATTTCAAACAGAGTTTTATTAAGTAAATACTATTTTTCTAGACCAACAATAACTTCATTAGCCTTGAAAAAGCCCCAAACTGGGAACTGTTTATTGTACAGAACGCTTAGCTTTAACCAATTCATTATGCTCTTACAAAACTGTTTCATAAATAGCATTAACTTTGGGACCATATAGTCACATGAATACTCAAACTCTCCATTTAAAGACTAAAAGGATCCACCATCTCAAAACGATCTCCCAAATCCATTTATATTAGACATTGCTACAGTTTGATTCTCAGCTATGTTAAGTAATAACTATCACCGGAACCAAGGCCATTGAATACCATGCCCTTAATCCTTTTTTCAAAGCAAACTTGCACATACCATAATTCTTTTAAGAATCTTTTATTTATTTATTTTTTTAACAATTCAGTCTGTTGGATCTCGATGCAGTTTACTTTAAAAAAAAATCAGTACATTTTCATATAAACTGCAATCAAAAAAGTAATTTACTTTGTCAAAGAAGTTATGAAGTTGCAAGTTATTTTTTGTAATATGCAGAAGAGTAAAATGTAAGCATGCTCTTGGATGCAGGTGCTCCTGTGTACTATGGAGTTATTTTGAAGAGCTTGCTAACGTCTGCAGGCAGTTTATGGGATGCAATTATTTTCTCCACAACTTAGGTACATGAGAATAAAACTGATATTTATGAATAAAGTATTTTTCTCGAAAAAGTTGAGGCAGCTTTTGTTGAATGTTATCTGTGTGGGTACACTTGCTACACCTTGAACTGTACTGAGAGAGAGACAGCAAGAAGTCCAAGTTCATGCTGAAACCTGAAAAATCCCTCCATACGTGTTGAAGAGTTCCAGGAAAAAGAAGAGGGTAAAACACTATACACAGTTGTTCATCGTCTTACATTAACAGAACACACCAAGAAACTTTACATAACAAGGAAGCAAAACCCCTTCACTGCTTTTAGTCAAAGTCAGTGGTGTCTATAGCGGAGGATAAAGGTGGAGCAAGCCTAGTAGGGATAAAGCTTAAGTCTACACCTCATGCAGAGTTGTCCTTGGTCTGTCCTCTAATATTTCTCAGACATCCGAGTTAGAACTGAGGTTTGTTAACCTGGGGTCCGCATTGATTTCATATCTGTAATGATACCCTTCCATGTGATCCCTGCAGGCATCTCTGATGTTATGCATCCACTTTTTTATCCCCTTGCGGTTCAAATACAAAACCAGGAGGAAAATAGCGCCTATCAGGGCTAAAACAATACCCAGGAAGACATAAGAGGTTTGCAGGGATGGGGGAAGAATCGGGTCACAGTCCAGGTCGGCACTGTTGAGTTCCAAGAGGACCCGATTCCTCATTTTTTCCGGAAAAGCACAGGTTAGCCGGTCTTTGCCCTGCACCACCTCTGTTTGCTTGAGCCAGGTCACCATGTCTGCCATGTGGCAGTCGCAAACCCAGGGATTGCTGTCCAGGAAGACCCTAACGTGGGGTAGACCTTGCAACTCAGCCAGGGTGCCATTGTGAAGGACCTTGAGGGCATTGTCCTCCAGGTGGAGGCTTTCTAGATGTGTCAGGTTGCGGAAGGACACGTAGGTCAGGCTCACCAGCGAATTGTTACTTAAGTCCAGGTGCCTGAGGCTGGGCAGTTGGGCCAGCACATCCCGCGGCAGGTAAATGAAGTGGTTGCTGGCTAGCTCCAGGCTGTGGAGCCCCTGCAGTGCACGGCCCGCCACCAGGGCCGCCGCCACCATGCCCTCGAAGCTCCGGTTCTGCCGCTTATCATCAGGGGGCACGATGTGGTTCAGGATCAGTTCCACAAGGGGACTGGGGGCCGAAATGCTGGCATTGCTGCCCGAGAAAGCGAAGGGGCTGAGGTAGGCCAGTGGGTTGTGGCTGAGATCGAGCTGGCGCAGGCTGGGCAGATGCTCGAAGGCGCCCGCCCGCACCTCGTCCAGGCGGCTGCCGCTGAGGTTGAGCGCAGCCAGCTCCGCCAGCGGCGGCCGGCGGGCGAAGGCGCCGGCAGGGAGCACCGCCAGCTGGTTGCCGGTAAGGAAAAGGTTGCGCACGTAGGGGGGCAGGTCCGTGGGCACCTCCGTCAGATTGCGGTTAACGCACTTGACTGTGCGCGCCGCCTCGGAACACTCGCAAAGCGCGGGACACTGGTCGGGCAGCGGGGGCTGGGCGGACGCGGCGGAAGCCAGGAACGGCGCCGAGGAGGAGAAGGAGGATGCCGAGGAGGTGGGAGAAGACGAGGAGACCCAGCCCAGGAGAACCAGCGCCAGTCGCGCCAGCCGCAGCCGCCCGTCCCCGGCGGCGGGGCCCCGGGAGCACCCCCCAGGCATCGCGGCTAGCGTATCCCCGGGGCTGGGCTGGGACAGCGCCCGCTCCGAAGCCTCGGGGGGCTGGGCCCGGAGGGTGCGAGCCGGCGGAAGCGTCTGGAAAAAACTTTCCTCTCGTGGAAGCCAGGGAGTGGCGCCGCAGCCGGAACTTGGCTAACCCCCTCGCCACCGGGCGCTTCCCTCCGTGGCCGACTCCCCCGCCCCTTCCCTCCAGAAAGTACGCACGGCGGGTGGGGACGTTCGGCTCCGCGATGCTGCTCCCGCTCCTCTTCCTGCCGCCGTCCCGGTGGCACCTCCTGGCCTCTTGTTGGCGCCCCTCGCTGGCTCCTCTGAGGGACCTGGGACAAGCAGAAGAGAGGCGTGAGCAGCGGTGGCTGTCGCGGCTTCCGGAGTGCAAAAACCGGCCTTTTCGAGTCTAGTCGTCACCACTCTGTCCCAGAGAGACACCAGTCTCTCCCTCCGAAAGCCCGCCCCAGCCTCGCCTCCACAACCCCTCCGGTCATTCTTACTCGGGAGGGGGACGCGCATCCGACACCCAGAGCGCAAAGTCTGCCCTCTCCCCTGGCCCACACTAAATAAACCCAACCGGCCTCCCGCCCTCCGCTTTTTCCGAGGAGACACGTCTCCCCGCGTCTAACTTCTTGCTTAATCCCCAATTCCTTCCCTACCAAACTTCTCCCTTTCCAGGTTCCTTCCCGCACCGCCTCCGCGGAAGGTCGGCCTCCGGGTGTCTCCGCCCCCGCCCGGACTTCTCTTCCCGGTCCCGGTTAGGATGCGAGGGAAGTTTCAGGTTACAGGACTTTTTGATCTCTTCTTGTACCTTCTGGCATTAGCAGGCAGTGGAGCTACAACTGTCGCCCCCCAGCCCGCGTCCCGCCGGCCCCTGGGATCCCAAAGGGGTTCAAGTCATCTCCAAAGAGGTGGGGAGAGTCTGGGAACAAAGCAGCAGTGGGACTCCGGGTAGAGTGGCAACCCGAACCAACGCTACTCTCCACCCGAGTATGGGGAGGGGCCCCAATGACGCCTGCCGGGTCTCTCCCAGGCCGCGGGCTCCCACTGCTCACCTCCGCGCCCGCCGCCTCCAGAACCAACTCAGTTCCACCAGAGTAGCAACGACTTCCTGGCTGCGCGCTGCGGGCAACGACTCTTCTCGCACCCCAGCCCCTGGCCCAACCTCCCAACCTCCGCAGCTGGGAAAAACCAACCCGGGGGGCGGGGGAGGGCCAGGACTGACGGGGAGATTCCCGCTGTGGGACCAACCTCGGCAGTCGTAGGTAGGGGGATTTAAGAAGAGAGACTAGGGAAGCTGGGCTGCGCGCTTCCTCCTGGTGGAAATTAACGAGGAATGTGCCCAAAAAGGTGAGGGAATCCCTTTCTCTCCCCCCTCCCCGACATCCTTGGGTGGTTCCTCATTTTGCATACTGTATTTACCTTGGACAGGAGCAAAACCGCTGGTGAATCTCGTGGAATTCACCCTGATTCAGGCACCTTTGGCAGTGACGAGATAGATTTAGGCATGACAGAGCAGCGCGAAGCAGCACCAGAAAGAAATGAGCTGAAAATCTACAGCGGCAGCAGCAAAGGCACTGCAGGTTGTATGAAAGCTTCAGAAACTCTCCCCATCAAAGTGGTACCTGAGGCCGTAAACTTCAGATTTAGGTGTAATTAATGCCTTCCCGCCTGTTCCCCCCACCCCGCCCCCTCACTTCTTGGGTAGTGATGGAACTTGTGAAGAGAGCGCGCCAACTTTAAGAGAGAGAGAGAAAGATTAGTGGAGAGGAGATTCATTCCTGATTCATTAGCTTTTCTCTTACCAAAATTAAAAGCAGATGGAAGAGAAAGGCAGCCAAAGGCATCCCAGAAACAAAAGGCAAATAGCAAACACTTGAGTCACCTGGAAAGCGGACCCGCCCCTCTCCCCAGATGTAGCGCGGTGTGTCAAGTCACTTCTGCGGGGAAAGCTCCAAGGGTGGGGAGTAGGGGTTGCAGGAGCTGACCTGGGAGGGAAGTTTGGTTTCAAAGTCGATTGTCCCAGGGGGGCATCTGGCAGGTGGTGATGGAGAGGATGGGGTTGGGGAGAGGGACAGATTGAATGACTGGTTAGAGTAAGGCTGTTATTATACCAGACAGGTTTTGGGTTCTGAAAGCCCTATCGTTGCTCTAACTCCATATCCCTTTGTCCCAATTAAATAATTTCCCCGAAGGGATAAGAAGGTACTGGTTATTCCAGGCTTCTTCATTTTAGAGAGAAAATGGCAATTAGGGAAAACATGGTTCGGAAATTTAAGACCTGGTCGTATAAAAAAGATCAAATAAGGATGCTGAGGCTTGTGCCTGGGACATGTGCCTTTAGTGTGAAGAAAGACCCCAATTCTCGAATGGATGCCTGCTTACTTTTATAGAAAGAGTCTGCAAAGCCGACAGCAAAAATGGCTCAGACAAAAGCTGAAAACACTGGAAACTGCAGAGATTTGTGCACAAAAGCTGGTTTCATTAATTTGCATCTTCAGCACGTTTATCTCCATCTCTTTTCTTATTTTTAAAAGTGTTTTGCAACATGAATGTAAAACACTTTGAAAAAGAATCTCTAAAGCTGTAGTCATGTTCTGTATCCGGATTGTGGTGGTGGTTACATAAACCTATACAACGTGTTAAAACTCACAGAACTTTGTAAACCAAAAGAGTCAATTTTACTGTATGATAAGTTTAAAAATAAAATTAATTACTCATTGGAAAAAACCTGTAATAATGCGCTGGCATGATATTAACTCTGGTCCTGATCTGAAGACCAACTGCTTTGTTAGGAGAGTGAGATACACTTTAGAATTTAGAAACATAATATATGTATTTTCATCTGATCCTCAAGACAACTCAGAGGCAAGATAAATATTGTTAGTATTATTGCTTGTTGCTATTATTGTTGTTGTTCTGTTGTACAAATGAAAAACCTGGGGCTTTAAGTTAGCTTGACTGAGTGTCTTCCACTTGCCAAGCCCTGTGCTGATCACTTCACAGATATTATCTCATTGACTCTTCACATCAGTACTCAAGTTAGGTCCTCTCACTCCAGTTTTACAGACAAGAAAATTGACGCAAAAATAAATTACATAACTTGTTCAAATGAGTGATGGAGGTGGGAACCAGGCCCAGATTTGCCTGCCTCCCATATAGTACATCCCACATTCTGCCTCTAGGCAAGATTAAGGAGTTTGTGCAAAGTTCTACTCTGTTCCACTTAGGCAGAACGTACACCTCACCTCTTGTTCCCTTTTTACTTTTTCTGCCTCCACCTTCATGCAGCTGGCAATTGCTTATGGCTGCTGAATAGGGACCCAGAAACTTAGGGTCATTTCTAGCTCTGACACTTGCCCGCTGTGTGTCTTCTATAATAGGACCACTAATGACATTTGAAGATATTTCCATGAAAATTGAGATAAATATGTAATGTACTTAGCAAAATCACCTGTTTTGATTGTTCTTTCCTAAATTACCCCCCTCATGTTATTTATTGTAATCCACTATATCTCTGCACCTGTGTTAGTAATAGGAATACAAGGATAAAAATTTAAATTCTCTTTAAGGTAGAATTGCCAGATTTAACAAATAAAACTACAGGGCACTCAGTTAAACTTTAATTTCAGATAAACAATGAATATTTTTTAAGTATATCCCATGTAATATTTGGAAACTACACCCAAAATTTTGTTGCTTACAGTTGAAATTCAACTTTAATTGAGTATCCTGTATTTGATCTGGCAATACAGCAGTTGATAATCTGGTAGAAGAAAGAAATAGACACAGAAACAAAAGCTCTCAATGCAGAATTGAGTATGGTTTGGTGTGTGTATCTTTCCAGTCAATGCCCTCTCTCTTTGTAAATATTTCGATTCTGTTTCTGCTATTTTTTATGTGAATGGGATCATAGTATATGAATTATTCACATTTTTTCTTTTTTAAAAGCAACCATCTATCTTTCTGTGTGCATACATATAGGTATGCTTCTCCTTTTTTAAAGACTGAAATATTTCAAACTGTAGATTGTTGTACCACAATTTATTTAACAGCCTTATTGAAAGACATTTAGATCAGTAACTACTTTTTGGAGAAGTTTCCTTCAAGTGAGAAAAGCTTACTAGGATCAGTTCTATTTCGATTGTCTTAAGCATTTAATTATCCCAAATTATCATACTGACTTTACTCCTGACAGCTTGAAAATTTTTTGTGCATGATGCTATTTACATACTCTAAGGCAGGGCAGAGGATTGCAGAGCACATTTTTCCCAATTTATTCTTCTGTTCCACAGTGAAATAAAGGAAGGATCTGAATGTCCCGACAGATAAGAACCAATTTAGTGTATTTCAAGAGGTCACTTTGTAGCCTCCAGGAAATGTTTCTACACTATCATTTATTTAGAAGATTGTTTCTACAGGGACCATTTTTCTTCTAATGACCCAGAGGAAAGTCATTAGTAAATTATTGAAATATTGCTTCTAAATCCTGATTAGGCAAGGAATAAGATAGGTATAAAAAGAATGATGAATGGTTATGACCACCCTTATGGTAACTAGCAGAGAGAAGCCATGTGGTCCAGCATGGACGAACACCAAGATTATTTAAGACTAGTTCATTTTGATCTCTGTCACAAATTAGCAAAGGAATTGAATACATGTGAACACTGTCAAATCTGAAAAGTAACTAAAACAAAGTCAAGGGTTGGTGAACAAGCACTATGTCAAAAAACCATGAACCAACACTTAAAACTGAAACCATCAACTTGAGGGTCAATTTGACCCAAAAATATATATATATATATACACATGTATATATGTATATTCATGAGGAAATAATTTTTTTAAATTGTCAGTGATTAAAAAGAAAGCTTCAAATCACTTTAGAAGGAATGGACTTCCTTTCTGAGATGTGTAAACTGAATTAAGTAAAATATAAACTAGAGAATGGGTCAAAAGGAATGTGTTTGTCTCATCAGTCAGTACAGTAAGTGCTGTGGCTAGTAGAAGAAAAATGTAGCCCTCTATATCTGTGGGTTCCATATCCCTGGATTCAACCAACCACAGATGGAAAATAAAAGAAAAAAAATGGGTGATTACATCTGAACCAAACATGTATAGACTTTTTAAAAAATTATCATTATTTCCTAAGCAATACAGCAGGGCGCGGTGGCTCACGCCTGTAATCCCAGTACTGTGGGAGGCCAAGGTGGGTAAATCACTTGAGATCAGGAGTTTGAGACCAGCCTAGCCAACATGGTGAAACCCTGTCTCTACTAAAAATACCAAAATTAACCGGGTGTGGTGGCACACACCTGTAATCCCAGCTACTGGGAAGTCAGAGGCAAGAGAATCACTTGAACCTGGGAGGCGGAGATTGCAATGAGCTGAGATCGCGCCACTACACTCCAGACTGGATGACAGAGGAAGACTCCATCTCAAAAACAAAACAACAAAAAAATACAGCATAAAAGCGATTTACATAGCATTTACATTGTATTGGGTATTATAAGCAACCTAGATATGATTTAAAGTATATAGGAGGATGTGCATAGGTTACATGCAAATACTATGCCATTTAACTTAAGAAACTTGAATATCCATGGATTTTGGTATCCACAAGGATCCTGGAAGCAACTGCCTGAGGATAACAAGGGATGATTGTATATAGTAATGTCCAAACTCTCCAAATAGTCACTATCACAGGATCACTCGACTTTAATTCAATGAATGCTTTGTTAAGACACCACTATATACTGTCCACCTATTTGATGCACTTGAAATACAAGGATATATAGGATAAAAATCCCTGCCCTCGGATAACTCGCAGTCTAATGGGAAAGCAAATAGTTACAAAACATATGATAAGTGCAAATATGGGACGGGGTGGAGAGACTGTCAGAAGGTTTTACTAGGGTGGAAATGCCTGAGTTGCATTTTGAAGCACAATCGGCCTGTATCCTCAGCTTCTGCCCCATGTATTCAATCAGCTGGGGATTGAAAATATACAGAAAAAACAAACAGGAAAAAATAACCCTACAAGAGTAAAAAATAACACAAATGAAAAACACAGTAAAACAACTATTTACATAGCATTTACATTATATTGGATATGATAATCTAGAGATGAATTAAAGTCTGTGGGAGGATGCATGCAGGTTATAAACAAATACTATGCCATTTTATATCAGAAACTTTAGCATCTGTGGGGTTTGGTATCCACAGGGCTCTTGAAACCAATCCCCATGCATACTGAAGCAAGACTATGTTAGTAAGAACTTGACAAACAAAAGATCGGCAAGTTGGCGAAAAACCTGAGAATTTACTCAGTTCTAGAGACTACACAAAGCAGACAAAGCATAGCACACATTGACACATTGGAGGGAGTGGTACAAGGTGAGATTTGAAATATGGTGGGATCAGATTGCTGACCTCCAGTCTAAAAGGTTTGTATTATCCCGGCCTGGCACAATAGCTCACACCTGTAATCTCAGCACTTTGGGAGGCGGAGGTGGGTGTATCAGCTGAGGTCAGGAGTTCGAGACCAGCCTGGCCAACATGGTGAAACCCCATCTCTACTAAAAATACAAAAATTAGCCAGGCATGGTGGCAGGCACCTGTAATCCGAGCTACTTGGGAGGCTGAGACAGGCAAATCACTTGAACCCAGGAGGCGGAGGTTGCGGTGAGCTGAGATCCCGCCATTGCACTCCAGCCTTGGCAACAAGAGCGAAACTCCATCTCAAAATAAATAAATAAATAAATACAAATAAAAGGTTTGTATTATCCTGTAGTAGTGGGGAGCCAATGGAAGTTTTCAGCAGAGGAATGACATGATCACAAGTGCATTTTAGAAACATCACGTTTGCTGTCTGTTTAAAAGGTAAATTGTAGACAAAGAAGACAAAACAGAGAGAAAAGTTGGGTGGTTCAAGTGAGGGATGATAAAGAGCCAAACTAAAGTGGAAGGAAAAGATTGGCAAGGCAACAACAGATTATATGGACCAGTAGTTATTACATAGACCATAAGATTACATAGAACAGTGGTTCCCAACAGAGTGACATTGCCCCCAGTGCCGTTAAAATATTTTTTTGAAAAGAAAACATTGGTTTTTAAAAAGTTTGAAAACAACCTATAAAAATCTTTAAGATAATCTACAAATCTTAGTGATTTATTCACTTTGAAGGTAACAATACATACATTTATAATTCTAAATATAAGATTACAGATAACTGCTGTATTTTAAATAATGACCAAGAGAAATTTGAATTTATCCCCAGTGTGACTGGATAAAAATCTAAAGTTCTCAGCCTAGAAACAACTTCATTTTACATTTAAGCTCCAAATACTTATAGTATGGTTTTATTATACATTGAATTTTCCAGGAACAGTTAACACTGTAAGAAAAGAATATATAGTGTTTTGTTTGGAACTTTACCAAAATTTTATCTCTGGTAACCATGCCACTCATTCTACTCAGATCATCAATATAGTATCAGTTTGCATTTGTAGTTGTTACATTTGCAGTGATTCTTATTGCAAAATGTCTAATATTTTTTTAAAAATTATTTCAACATTCTGAGACTTTGCTGAAGTTGCTTATCAGCTTAAGGAGATTTTGGGCTGAGACTATGGGGTTTTCTAAATATACAATCATGTCATCTGCAAACAGGGACAATTTGACTTCTTCTTTTCCTAACTGAATAGCCTTGATTTCTTTCTCTTGCCTGATTGCCCTAGCCAGAACTTCCAACACTATGTTGAATAGGAGTGGTGAGAGAGGGCATCCCTGTCTTGTGCCAGTTTTCAAAGGGAATTTTTCCAGTTTTTGCCCATTCAGTATGATATTAGCTGTGGGTGTGTCATAAATAGCTCTTATTATTTTGAGGTATGTTCCATCAATACCGAATTTATTGAGCATTTTTAGCATGAAGGGCTGTTGAATTTTGTCAAAGGCCTTTTCTGCATCTATTGAGATAATCATGTGGTTCTTGTCTTTGGTTCTGTTTATATGCTGGATGACGTTTATTGATTTGCGAATGTTGAACCAGCCTTGCATCCCAGGGATGAAGCCAACTTGATCATGGTGGATAAGCTTTTTGATGTGCTGCTGAATCCGGGTTGCCAATATTTTATTGAGGATTTTTGCATCGATGTTAATCAGGGAGATTGGTCTAAAATTCTCTTTTTTTGTTGTGTCTCTGCCAGGCTTTGGTATCAGGATGATGTTGGCCTCATAAAATGAGTTAGGGAGGATTCCCTCTTTTTCTATGGATTGGAATAGTTTCAACATTCATTTGAATATTGGTCTAGCCTCTCTTAAATCCTAGCTTATTTATAAGTAGGCAGAAGAATGTCACCACTTCATTGGGTTTCCTATCGGAGTTATGCCCAAGTATTTATATGTAGTGCTATACATTAAATAATATTCTTCCTTTATTTATTCTTTAATATTCTCATTGATATAGTGTGTACGTACTTTTAAGATTATGTATCAAGATGCATTTTGTAAAATAAAAAAGGCTTTATAAAATATTTGTTTTGAAGAGGAAACATTGGTTTTTTGAAAGTTTGAAAACAACCTGTATAAATTTTTAAGAGAATCTACAAGTCTTGGTGATTTATTCACTATGAAGGTAAGAATACAGACATAATTCTAAGTAGCATAACATCACAGAAAACTTATTTAAAATTTTTTTCTCTTTTGAATTTAATATTTCAGATATATGGTATTTAGTCAGCTTCTATATTTTAAGTAATGACCAAAAGAAATTCTAATAATTCTTAATTAAAGAGTCAAGTTTGATTATGATGAAGTGAAAAAATACCTAGAGAAAGAGTAGAATAAGACATTTATCTGTTTCAATCTTGTTTGATTGAAATTATTGTCTTTTAAAAGGAAGTTATGATAAATATTTAAATTAGCAATGTTACCTAATATCCTTTTTTAATGTACATTATTTCCACTTTGGAGGTGACATGGAAGATATTTGCAGGGATTCTTGTCAAAATGTTATTGCCCAAGATGGGTTCTCAACCAAGACTGGAATTCAGTCAAGAAATGGGAGCAGTTGCAATTGTAGCCACCATCCAAATTCAATTAATTTCACTTAAATTTAACACAGTTCAATAAATGTTTATTAATGTACTTTTCTGTAGTATTCACTTTGTCTTCCAAACAGGGCTACCTCCAAAGCCAGCAATTTCCCTTAAAAAAATTTGCAATACTGGCACATTGACAGGCAATCTATTGCATGTCTATGGCAGAGGTTCAGCAGATAGAGTTAGGCCAAAGTTTGGGTACATGACCCAGGCTTCTCTCTTTTATAAGTCCTACCCAGTGAGTTAAAATACAGAGGTCAATAAGATGTCTCTGAGCACTGTTTGGAATGTTCAAATACAAAATTGAGTATCAAATTTAGTTTATATCCCCATATGAAAGCTAAGGAAGAGAGTACTAGAGATGTTATGTACTTTGAAATAGAAATGTATCATATTACCTTGAAGTGAAAAAAAGAAAGTTAAGGAGCTTAACTAGGGAGATAAAGTCAAGCCAGTGTCAAACCATATGGCCTGGACAGTGTGGGTAATGATAGGATAAAGGAGGTGGGTGCAGGGCACACACCAAAGGATGCCCATACTGAACTTCAATAGAAGCCCAGTAGAGAAATGTGTGACATCAGGCGATACTTTAACCCCCAAAATATTGATGTGGGTGACATTTACAAAGGGGTGAGATTCAAAATGGTTTGCAACCAGTATGGTACAAAAACTGATCAGTGTTCAATAATCAGAGGCTGCCACATGTAAACAACTAATAGAGCTTTGTTGCTGCAGACTGCCTGAATACAAGCCCTGCATCTTCATAAGAAAACTAAAAGACACTTCAAGGTTTCTGATAATCTCCACAACCACCCTCCAGACTATGTGCTATCACTCAAAACTTGTTCCATAACTTCCAAACTTCATCATAAGGAATTCAAGCTTCTTTAAAATAGGAAAATTACTGATAGCTATATAAACTGAGTTTATTCATTATTTATTACATAAATATTTTTGGAGTATGTGATGAGTGCTTCTAGGCACTGTTCTGAGAACTGAAGAAGCAGTGGTGAAGAAGACAGACCTGGGCTCTATTTTCATGAAATGTGTTGTTCCCACTACTTTGTTAAATCAGCTAACTCCAGTGTGAAAATCTAGATTTCTTTTTTAATTGAATTGACATATTTTATTATTAAATACAGCAAACACATACTCAACAATACAGAACAGCATAAAAACCTGTGCACCTATTACTCAGCCTTATAAATCCTAACATTAGGTTTCTTTTTTAATGTTCTTTGCATATAATTAAAGTGTACCATTGGATAATTATGTATACACCCTTGAAACCATCATTACTATCAAGAAAATGAACACATTCATTATTCTCAAAAGTTTTCTCATGTCCTTTTGTAATCCACCTATTCACATGCCACCCTTAAACCATTGCATCTTCAGGCAACAATTTAATTTCTGTCACTACAGACTAATTTAAATTTTCTAGATTTCATATAAATTGAATCATAAAGTTGGTGCTCTTTTAATTTGGCTTCTTTCACTGCATAACTAATGTGAGATTCATCCATGTTATTGTAAGTATCCATAATTCATTCCTTTTTGTTTTTTTATGAGTAGTATTCCATAGTATGGATATAAAACAGTTCTGTTGCAAATGGCTCTGACCTTCCTCCTAAGACCCGTGAAATAGCCTAAACATGCTATTTTGTTGGCAACAGGTTAAGCACAAGAGCAAGCAAACGTAAATCATGTAAATCCTGTTTAATATACTGCTTGCCTAACATCTGCCATTATGCTATAAACCAAAGCAAATCACATACTAAAGCCACGGGGCATGGAATTACACCCCAAACAAAGTGAAAGGGCCCTGCAAAGTGGCATGGCAAAAGACTTGTGTAAAGGAAGGTCTGAAGAAATGGGGCTATTGATACAATCTACCAGGAACTGACATACCACCATTTCTTTAAATACCCCCCAAGAGGATGTTTTCAGTCTTGTGCTATTACAAACAATGCAGCAATGACTGAGTACATTGTCATCTTCCACACAGGCCAGTATATCTGTAGGATAAATCTTTAAAAGCGAACTTCTTGGTTAAAGGATATAGGTTTTTGTAATTGTGATAGGCGTTGCCAAAGCACTGTTCAGACATAATTGATTGTAACGATTTATATTTCCACCAACAATGTTGGGACTATGTTGTCATTAAAATTTTTTTTCCAGTCTTACATGTGAAATGTAATCTTTATATGGCTCTGATTTGTATTTTTCTTGTTAAAAATAAGATTGACAATCTTTTTATGTTTAAAAGCCATTTACATTTCCTTTTTAGAATCCATCTGTTCAGATCTTTTGCTCATTTTGTTTCAGTGAAGGGTTTTTTTCTTTTTGCCTCTGTTTTTTTCGTCCTTTTTTTTTTTTTTTTTTTTTTTAAGAGATGAGAGTCTCACTACGTTGCCCAGGCTGAAGTGCAGTCGCCATTCACAGGTGTGATCATAGCACACAACTCCTGATCATAGCCCCGAACTCCTGAGCTGAAGTGATCCTTCTGCCTCAGCCTCCAGAGTATCCAGTGCTATAGACACATGCCACTGTGTCTAGCTTAGTGGGTTTTATTTCCTTTTCCCAATAGATTTGTATAAATTAGGGAAACTAGTACCTTATTAAATTAGTTACAAATATTTCTTCATTTGTTTAATGCCTTTGGTCCTGGAAGTTTTTCATGATAGTTTTTCATTTTAATAGAGTCGAATTCATCATTCTTTTATGGCTTCTGGGTTTTATGTCATAAGAAGGCCTTCATTTCAAAATTGTAACATTTCATTTTTTACATTTTTTATCATCTGGATGTATTTTTTCAGCACTTGTTGAACTCTAGTATCTCTTCTTTTTCTTCTTGTTTTATAGAGATTTTTGCTATAAATATTTTCTTTTGAAAATTTTAGGTCAGAATACATGATTACTATTTTCATCTGCTTTAATGCAACATTTTTTGGTGGTTTTTTGGTCTGGCATTTGCTTTTCCCATTTTTGTCTTGCTTTCTTTTGGTTACTCATCTTTCAGACAGGTAAGATTTTTCCTTAACCAGCAATTTGTCGAAGGTTCACAAAGTGAAGGTGATCGTGGCCATGTTCCAAGAAACTAGAATTTTCCTTAGAATCCAGGATGTTGTGTATGAGCCACTTTAACCTCTATACTTCACCAACAGAAGGAAATAATCAAGTGTGGAAGTTTTCACAATGCGAAGCTTCTCTTCCCCTCTTCTGCCACGAAGACTGACTACTTCTTGCAAGTATGACTTATCTATGAGAGTCCTGATTTAGCCTTGACTCCTCTGATTCACAGAACCAACCCAGTCTCAGGGAAGCATATGCCAGTAGCCCTTGCATCCTGTGCTAAATACAAGATTGATCTTTTCCACCTCAAAGTATGTACTTCACTTTCCAAAAATGTGCTTTCTGACACTTTTTTTGAAATCTACATCTACAGTGTGGCTTCTTTCTTCTTTCATGCTCAATCCCACTGCTTGTAGGAGCCATTTCCCCTATTGTGTTATTTGGGGATTTAACTCTGTCATTGTTCCACTAAAAATGAGTCTGCACTTTTGGTTTCTTATTTTTCTTGTTCTTTTTGATGATTTTTGGTGAAAGAAAAGGGAGAAAGCAGACTTATTACCATTATTTTCAAATGGGAATTTTCTCTGGAGTTGTGAGGGGACAAATGCACGGCACGAAAAGATAAATAGAGTAAAGTTTATTAGGTATTAGCATAGGGTGCATATATTCCAAATTACTATTTAAAAAAAGAACCACTGCATAACAAAGGGTAAAACTAAATTAAATTAAAAAGAAATCGCAAAAGGAGAACCAAACCAAAAGGGTTTTAAAGAGTCGAAAACAGAATGAACCCTATCAGTTATGGTATTAAGTGAAATAGTGTAAACTCCCTGTCAATAATAGATTCATAGACTGAGTCATAAAACAAACTATATACTGTTTATAAAAATGATTGACAGATTAAAAAACAGATTTAAAAGCCCTGGTGAAAATGCATCAAATAGTGCAAACAACAAAAAAATGTAGGGAGCAAATTATTAATATCAGACATAAAGGAAAGAAACAAAAAGGGTAATTTTATCAAGAAAATGACAGTATAATTCACAATGAAGAAAATATAAAGTTTTATGCAATGAATTACAAAAATATGTAAAGAAAAAATACAAGAATTATGAAGAGAACGTTTACAGTAGAGACTTTTAGATGCTCTTTGATAGGCAGAATCTTTGATAGATTATGCAAATAAAAAAAATAAGATAATGAATAATCATAATATAATTCAGGTTATAATTACATTATGTATGTATACATCATACTCTCATTTTCTAGTGCTCATTGAATAAATTCAAAATAATATTCTCTATTAGGCAATACTGAACTTAAATAAATTTCAAAAAGCAGAAATGAAATAGCTCACATTTTCTTACCACAATAAAATAAAGTCAGAATTAATAATAAAAGGTTTACCCTTTGGAAATAAAAAATGTAATTTTCAATAAAAAATAGGAAATTTTAGAATTGTAGACAAGTTGGAAATATGAGAAAAATATCTTTCAAGAATTGTGGGCTGAGTGCGATGGCTCGCTCCTGTAATCCCAGCACTGTCGGAGGCTGAGGTGGACAGATCACTTGAGGACAGGAGTTCGAGACCAGCCTGGCCAATATGACGAAACCCCGTCTCTACTAAAAATACAAAAAATTAGCTGGGCATCGTGGTGCGCACCTGTAATCCCAGCTACTCGGGAGGCTGAGGCAGGAGAATCACTTGAACCCTGGAGGTGGAGGTTGCAGTGAGCTGAGATGGCACCACTGCACTCCAGCCTGGGCAACAGAGCAATACTCTGTCTTGGAAAAAAAAAAAAAAAAAGAAGAAGAAGAAGAAGAAGAATTCTGAAACTTAGCCAGAGCAACATTATGTAGCATTTAAGAGCAAGTTCTAGAGCCAAAAATGTTTGATTTATATCCTGGTTATACTGCTTTGAAGCTTGGGTGGACATTTTAAGTGCTCTGTGCCCTTACATGAAAATGGGAATAGAATAGCACAAACATTATAGGTCTGTTTTGAAGACTCTCTGACTCACTATGAGAACTTTATAAATGCTATCCATTATTGCTAGGAAAAAAAACTCCTTTTTTTGAGACAGCATCTCACTCTGTTGCCCAGGCTGGAGTTCAGTGGCATGATTACAACTCGCAGCAGCCTCAACCTTCCAGGCTCAAATGATCCTCCCACCTCAGCCTCCTAGGAAGCTGGGACTACAGGTGTGTGCTACCCCTGGCTAATATATTTTTATTTTTTGTAGAAACAGGGTCTTGCCATGTTGCCCAGGCTGGTCTCAGACTCCTGGGCTTAAGCAGTCCTCCCACCTCAGCCTCCCATAGTGCTGGGATTACAGGTGTGAGCCACCACACCTAGTCAAAACTCATTTTTAACTGGTTTTGTCATAATATAATGAAAATAAGTTATTTAAACACCAAACTCTCAAATTAGGTAAACAACAAGAAAATCTAAGGACAATCAGAGATTTAATAAATTAAAAAGCACACATTAAAAAATTTTAAACAATGACATCATTAACAAATCCAAAAGATGATTGGTAAATGCATACAAATCTTTCTTAAATGAAAGCTCTATTATCTTGTAAGATAATAGAGCAAAAACACATTAAGAATAAGGAAAGGGATATAACCAAAGAAATGAAATTAAAATTTCAAATAATAAGAAACTACTATGCCATAACTTTGGAAACACAAATATTAACAATTTCTAGAAATACTTAAATTAGGAAAACTAGCACAAGAAAAGGTAGAAAAATAATGGGAAAAATGTAAAAAAGCTTTCAAATAGCTATCCCCAAAATAGTGCCAAGCCCTTACAGTTTTATTGATGACTTATATCAAACTTCAAAGAACAGATTTATTACCTTTATACTGTTTAAGATAGTTCATGACATTGAAAAAGAAGAAAAGCATTCTAATTTACTATAAAAGACAAGCAAATCCTGTGAGAAGAGACAAACTTGGATGGCCTTTGAGGCTAATTTCCTCCTCTATTTGATGGTTTAGCAGGTCACAGTCAGTTGAAGAGAAAACAGACCATAACAGCTTGTGAGCTCTGAAAATCCCATGCCCATCTTTCTAACAAGGCCACTTTCCAGATTAGAGAGCTCCAATGTTGCATAGTACCCCCTCCTGTCCTGATAACTATGTTCAACCTAATGAGACAGGACCCTTCCCCATAGCAAAAGTGGCCATAGGGCATGCCTTCTGGCCTAAACTATGGGATGAGAAATTAGAAGATTTTGTGCATTCTACTACTTCTCTACTTGTGAATTCTCTCCACCTCTAATAAACCCTATGTCATATCTGCAACAGATGCCACTAGTGCTGTGTTCTGATTGCTTTGCCCAACACTCTAATCACAAAATTTGACAATGTCAGTACCAAACAAAAAAAGTATAGCTAAATAACACATACATTTAGTTGCAGATATACTAGTAAATGAAACTCAATAGTATGCAAAAGGAAGATTTTCCCAGGAAGACAAGTAGCATTTTCCCAGAAATTCAAATAGTATTTAACATTGGAAATTTTAGTTTTATTCATAATATTTATAGATGAGAGAAGAAAAATCATACAACTAACTTAACAAATGTTAAAAAGGTATTTTAAAAAATGCTCTGCCAATTAAAACTTTAGGAAAATAGAAGTGAAGATTAGGGTTGTCAAGAACTGCTTCATCACATTAGAAGCATGTCAGCTTTAAAGAGTGATTTGTGAATAATTTGTAAATGGGATGAGGTGATTGTTAAATATAATGTAAATAGGAGACACTAAGAGTCTTGCAATGTAGCTAATACAAAAACATAAGGCCAGGCTGGGCACAGGGGCCCATGCCTGTAATTCCAGCACTTTGGGAGGCCAAGGCGAGCAGATCACCTGAGGTCAGGAGTTGGGGACCAGCCTGGCCAACGCAGTGAAACCCCGTCTCTAGTAAAAATACGAAAATTAGCTGGGCATGGTGGCAGGAACCTGTAATTCCAGCTACTCGGGAGGCTGAGGCAGGAGAATCTTTTGAACCTGGGAGAAGGTTTCAGTGAGCCAAGATTGCGCCATTGCACTCCAGCCTGGGCAACAAGAGCAAAACTCTGTCTCAAAAAAAAGGGAAAACATAAGGCCAGATGCTGGTAGTATCTTCATATGTCATAAGCATATGAATAAAAAAGTCCCCCAGTTATGAGGTAGTTCCTGGGAAATCCAGACCAAGCCTGTTGAATTGTTTTTATTCTTTCCTTCTAACCCCTTATTTATTTCTCTTCCCCTATAATTTTTGGGAATTCTCTAGTTTTAATGGAGGAAGAAATTGTTCCTTCAGTGGATAGTAGAATATGATTTAGGCCTTCAAGGTTAAACTCACCTGACTTTGACTCCAGTTTTGTCATTCCTATTTGTGTGAATTAGGATACTTTCACCTCATCCGTAAATGGGGATTAAAGAAGATCGTTAATTATTACTGGCTTCTCAGAAAACAGACTCTCCACAACTACCATTCCAAAACTAGGCCCTGTATACCAAAGGTTGAATTTATCTCCACCTAGGGAAGGTCCAGTCTGTGTCTCTGCCTAGCCAGAACCATAATGTTTAAAAGGACACTAGTGAAAGAAGCTCCATTACAAGTGGGTGTGGCCAAGAAGATGGATTCCCTCCTGAGCTCCCAATCAATAATACATCTCAACAGAAGGGGCAGGCTGTCAACATTTCTTATCCCCCTTAACTCCAAGATAAAAAGGTTAAATTCCTGGTGAGTGTTGTAGAAAAGTTAAGTGCTCTCTTCCTCCACACAGAGGCTCTGCCCCAAGCACAGCAGGTCAAGAATGTTGGGGTCTGAATTGCCCTCATCCTAACACTCACAACACAAAAGTTTCATACCAGGAAAGCCAGGCTAGAAAGATCAGAGACTATGCACCCCACCCTCCGCAGTACCAGGAATAGTGGCTCAGAAATTTTGTTCTGAGAGAGACACATCCATAAGAAAAGAGAACTCTGAACCTGTTCCTGAACTGACTATTTGAAAAAGAATGTGGAGAAACTCAAGTATAAAGATACTGTCAAAAACAATAGATCTTCCTTATTAAAAACAACAAGCTGAACCACAGGCCAGCTGTTCACAGACATAATCAGTGAAAGAGAGAGCTGAGAAGAGTCCTCCTTAGCTCAGAAAACATCTGGGAGACTGGCCTCAAAAGTACCCCAGTCTGAATTTAATTGTTGATTTAGTTTAATTTATTAATAAAATAACATAATTAACTTTAGTTATAAAGTATAAAAACATGTTTCTTCTTATTTCATCTCTCAACAGATTTAAAATGAAGTTGTATAAAATACTATGTTTATAAATATATTGTTGGGCCAGAACATATAGAAATGTAATTTATTTGCTAATAACAGCATAAAGGAGTGAGGGAGCAAGTTGAGTTTGGCTAAGGAAATGACACCAGATAATGACTTGAATCGATGGATCATATGTAGAAAACCGAAAATGATAAATAATAAGGTTAACATAACAAACTCTTTGTGTACAGATTTGTGCTTATGACAGGGGTATATTCCGAGAAATGCATTTTTAGGTAATTTTGTTGTTAGGAAAACATCATGGAGTATACTTATACACACCTAGATGGTATAGCCTACTACACACTTAGGCAATATGGCATAGCCGATTGCTCCTAGACTACAGACTTGTACAGAATGTTACTCTACTTAATACTGCAGGCAATCATAACACAATGGGAGGTATTTGTGTAGCTAAACACAGAAAATGTACAGTAAAAATACTTTTTTTAAAGTATAATTTTATGGGAAGGCTATCATATATGTTATACATGTGGTCCATCATTGACTGAATGTGATTATGTGGCACACGACTGCGTATACTTGTTCTTCCTTTTCTCAGCTTCTTTGATAGACATAAAATTTACAAAGTAATAGTTATAACAGTGTATTATTGGGTTAGTAACATTTATAGATGTAACATGTGTAACAACAATGGCACAAAAAGGAGGAAGAGGGAATAGAACTATATAGGAGTAATGTTTCTATGCCTCACTTTAATTAAGTTTGTATAAATTTGGAATAGACTCTGATAAGACATGTATGGCAAACCCTAGAGCAACCACTAAGAAAAAAACTTTAAAAATAGTTTAAAAGGTAATTACAGTCATTAAAATATTACTCTAAAAATATTCACTTAATGCAAAAGAACACAATAGGGGTAATAGAGGAACAAAAAAGATATCAAACAAATAGAAAACAAAAATTAAAACTGCAAACATTAACTATATCGATACTAGTGTTAAATGTGAATTGATTAGATAATCCAATCAAAAGGCAGGGATTGTCATACTAGATAAGAAAACATTATGTAACTATATGCTGTCAACAGGAGAAACACTTTAGATTCAAAGATACAAACAGCTTGAAAGTAAAAGAATTAGACCGGGTGGCATGGCTCACACCTGTAATCCCAGCACTTTGGAAGGCCAAGGCGGGCATATCATGAGGTCAGGAGTTTGAGACCAGCCTGGCTAACATGGTGAAACCCCATCTCTACTAAAAGTAGGAAAATTAGCTGGGCGTGGTGGCTTGCATCTGTAGTTCCAGCTACTCAGGAGGCTGAGGCAGGAGAATTGCTTGAACCTGGGAGGCAGGGGTTGCAGTGAGTGAGCCGAGATCACACCACTGCACTCCAACCTGGGCGAAACAGCAAGACTCTGTCTCAAAAAAAAAGTAAAAGAATTGGCTGGGCACAGTGGCTCACATCTGTAATGCCACCTTTTTGGGAGGCCGAGACAGGGGGATCATCTGAGGTCAGGAGTTTGAGACCAGCCTGACCAGTATGGTAAAACCCCATCTCTACTGAAAATACAAAAACTAGGCAGGTGTGATGGCATGTGCCTGTAGTTCCAGCTACTCGGGAGGCTGAGACAGGAGAATTGCTTGAACCTAGGAGGCGGAGGTTGTAGTGAGCTGAGATCACACCACTGCACTCCAGCCTGGACAACAGAGTGACTCCGTTTTGCAAAAAAGAAAAAAATAATAAAATAAAATAATTGAAAATGGTGTATCATGCAAACAGCAAGCATAGAAAAGCTGGAATTGCTACAATATTAGACACAATCAACCTTAAAATGGAAAAAGGTGTTGTTAGAGAAAGAGAGGTTATTTTATGATAAGGGTCAATAATATCAGGATGTTATAACATTTATAAACATGTATGTACCCATCAACAGAGCTTCAAAATATGTAAAGCAAAAACCAACACAACTCAAGGGAAAAATAGACAATTCAGCAATAATAGTTGATTTCAGTATCTCCCTTTCAATAATGGATAGAACATCTAAGCAGAATGTTAACAAGGAAATAGAAAACTTGAAAAGTATACACAAAATAGACCTTAGAGACATATATAAAATAATCCACCTGACAACAGCAGAATATACATTCACTAGAGCACATGGGGTACTCTTTAAGATAGACTATATTCTAGGCTATGAAACAAGCCTCAATAAATTCAAAGAGATTGAAATTGTAGAAGGTATTTCTCTGACCACTGTGGATAGAATTAGGATTAGAATTTAACAACTAAAAGAAATCTTGGATATTCACAAATATATGAAAATTAAACAATGTTCTGTAAATGACCAATACATCAAAAAAAAAATCAAAAGCAAAATTACAAAATATTTTAGGATGAATGAAAATGAAGACATAGCATACCAAAACTTATGGAATGCAGCTAAGGCAGTACTTACAGGAAAGTTTATAGCTATAAATTCCTATATTAAAACACAAGAAGAAAGATCTCAAACACTGAAAAAACATCAACATAAAACACTAAAAAAAGAAAAGCAAATTAAACCCAAAGCAAGTAAAAGGAAGAAAATAATAAA
Source organism: Piliocolobus tephrosceles (assembly GCF_002776525.5). NCBI lineage: Eukaryota > Metazoa > Chordata > Mammalia > Primates > Cercopithecidae > Piliocolobus > Piliocolobus tephrosceles. The sequence continues at coordinate 90,064,155 of NC_045438.1, forward strand.
TATTAGAACAGAAATTAGTGAAATAAATAAAAGAAAGTAATAGAGAACATTATCAAAACTGAAAGTTGGTTATTCAAAAAGATTAACCAATTTGATGTTACCACTAACCTTACATAAATGCAAAGAATAATAAAAGAATACTATGGACAGTAGTACCAACAAGTTAGATAATTTAGATGCAATGGACAAATTCCGAGAAAGACAACAGCTACCGAAACTGACTTAAAAAGAAATAGAAAAGCTAAATAGGCCTATAATAAGTAAAGAGACTGAATCAGTAACCATAAAACTTCCCATAAAGAAAAGCCAAGGACTAAATTACTTCACTAGCGAGTTTTCCCTTTAAAGAAAAATTAATTCCAATTCTCAAACTCTTCCAAAAATAAAGGAAGAAATGGGAATATTCTCGAACTCATTTAGTGATATCAATTATTACCTTGATACCAAACGATGACAAAGGTATCACAAGAAAATTATAAACCAATATCTCTTATGAATATAGATGTAAAAATTATTTTTAAAAAAATCTAAGAAATAAGATCCAGCAATATATAAAAAAGCTATACACCATGACCAGGTGGGATTTACATCCAAGAATGCAAGGTGGTTTAAAATCTACAAATCAACTAATACACCATATCAATAAAAAAAGAAAAAATATTAAACATAAAGCTACAATATGACCCAGCAACTGCACTTCTAGATGTATATACAAGAGAAAAGAAAACATATGTCCACACAAAACTTATAAATGAATGTTCGTAACAGCATATTCACATTAGCCAAAAACTAGAAGCAACCTAAATGTTCATCAGAAGATGAATGAATAAAGAAATATGGTGTATTTATGAAATGATACATGATTTGGCAACCAAAAGGAATGAAGCACTAATACATGCTATAACATGAATAAATCTTGAAAACATCAGGTTACATGAAAGAAGTAAGTCAAAAAAGGCCATACATTGTGTGATTGTGTTTATATGAATTATCAAGAATAGGCAATCTATAGAGACAGAGAGTAGATTCGTCATTGCCTAGAGCTGGAACTGGTGGTGCTGGAAATGGGGAATGTCTGCTAATGGGTATGGGTTTCTTTTTGGGCAGATAAAAATGTTCTAAAATTGATTATGGTGGTGGTTGCATAACTCTGAATATGCTACAAAATCATTGAATTGCACACTTTAAATGAATGAATTATATGGTATGTACATTATATTTCAATATAGCCATTAAAACTACTAAAACAAAGAAAAAAATTGGGATTAAAAAACACCATTGTACAAGTGAGTCTTAAGGGCTAACTTGATGCATAATAATAACTACAATTCAGAGAATCCTGGGATTACTCTCTGGAACTGTTCCAAACTTGTGCAGCCTGTGACCCACGAGCTTTGCAGGATGGCTTTGAATGTGGCCCAACACAATTCATAAACTTTCTTAAACATTATGAGATACTTTTGTGATTTTTTTTTCTTTTAGCTCATCAGCCATCATTAATGTTAGTGTATTTTTTGTGTGGCCCCAAATAAATATTCTTCCAGTGTGGCCCAGGAAAGCTAAAAGATTGGACATCCCTATGTTAAATGTTAAATCTCATGGATTAAGGAATTTGATATGGCTGGGCTCAGTGTCTCATGCCTGTAATTACAGCCTTTTGGGAGGTCGAAGTGGGATGATCACTTGGGTTCAGGAGTTTAAGACCAGCATGGGCAACATAGTGAGATCCTCATCTATAAAAAAAATATGTCACAATTAGCTGGACATGGTGATGTGTGCCTGCAGTCCTGGCTACTCAGGAGGCTGAGGCCAGAGGATTACTTGAGCCCAGAATTTCAAGGCTGCAGTGAGTTATGACCATGCCATGGTACTCCAGCATGGGCAACCAAGCAAGACTCTGTCTCTGAAAAAAAAAAAAAAAAATACAAGCTTTCCTTGAAATGGGCTGATACGGAAGAAAACATTCCATATGGAGAATAGAAGTATATGTGCAAAACCCAGTACTTTCAGGCTCTCATTTTTCTAATTCATCCTCCACACTGGCACTGGAGAGATCTTTCTGAAAGCAAAATTTTGAGCAATTTACTTGCTCCTTAAAGCACTAATGGCATCTCATCACCTCCAGAATAAGGTCCAGACCCCTTAGTTAACATTCAGAGCCCCTCACACCACTAGCCTCAAACCACTCCTTACATCCGTTGTTTCCACAATGCTAAACAGTTAGTGGTTCCCTATACATGTCATATTCTTTTTTTCTTTCTGTGTTCAATACATTCAGCACTTTCCTCAGAGAACCTCCTGGGCGCATCTTTTCTTTGTCTGCCTGGTAAACTCATATTCATGCTATAATACTCAGCTCAATATTGCTGTCTTGAAACCATTGACTTCAGAGTACACCACTTCATCTTCTGCTTTACCCATGCAAGTTATGAAGTACAAACCTCTGTTACTGGACTTAATTTGTATATGGTAATTATTTGTTTACATGGCTGACTTCTATATCAGACTATAATCCTTCTCTGTATCTTCTGTGACAGGAAAAGCACTGATTGAATAACTATAGGGATGGTTGGAAGAATTACAAACTAATTTCAATGTCTCCATCATCTACTTTAATCTTAGTGTAATTTGAAATATCTAAATAATTGATCTGATGTCTTCCTAACTAATAGGATTGATATGGTTTGGCTCTGTATCTCCATCCAAATCTCATGTTGAATTGTGAGCCCAGGTGTTGGAGGTAAGAAGTGATTGGGTCGTGAGGGTGGTTTCTGATGATTTAGCACCACCACTATAGTGCTGTCTCATGATAGAGTTCTCATGAGATCTGGGCTCGGAAGAAGACAAAAAGAAGAGGGAAAGTTTGAAACTTCCTAGAGACTTGCTGAATGGTTTTGACCAAATGCTGATAGTGATACAGATAGTGAAGTCCAGTCTGATGAGCTCTCAGATGGAGATGAGGAACTTATTGGGAACTGAAGTAAAGGTCACTCTTGCTATGCTTTCGCAAAGAGACTGGCAGCATTGTGCCCCTGTCTAGAGATCTATGGAACTTTGAACATGAGAGTGATGATTTAGGGTATCTGGCAGAAGAAATTTGTAAGCAGCAAAGTGTTCAAGATGTGCCTGGCAGCTTCTAAAATCCTACACTCATTGGCATAAACAAAGAAATAATCTCAAACTGTAACTTGTATTTAAAAGGGAAGCAGAGCGTAAAAGTTTGAAAACTTTGTAGCCTGGTCATGTGGTAGAAAAGAAAAACCCATTTTCAGGGAAGGAATTCACGTTAGCTGAAGAAAATTGCATAAATAAAAAGGAGCCAAATGTTAATAATGAAGACAATGGAAGAAATGCCCCCTGAGCATGTTGGAGACCTTCGTGGCAGCCCGTCCCATCACAGGCCTGGAGGCCTAGAAGGGAGAAACGGTTTCATGGGCCAGGTCCAGGGCTCCACTGCTCTGTACGGCCTTGGGACATGGAGCCCTGCATCACAGCCACTCCAGCTCCAGCTGTGGCTAAAAGGGGCCAAAGTACAGCTTGAGACATTGCTTCAGAGGGTGTAAGCCCTAAGCCTTGGTGGCTTCAACTTGGTGTTGGGCCTGTGGGTGCACAGAGGGCAAGAGTTGAGGCTTGGGAGCCTCTGCTTAGATTTCACAGGATGTATGGAAATGACTCGATGTCTAGGTTGCAGGGGTGGAGCCCTTGTGGAGAACTTCTACAGACAGTTCTCCACAAGGGCAGTGGAGACAGTGGAGACAGTGTGGAGGGGAAGTGTGGGTTTGGAGCCCCCACACAGAGTCCCCACTGGGGTATTGCACAGTGGAGCTGTAAGAAGAGGGCCACCATCCTCCAGACCCCAGATGATAGATCCATGGACAGCTTGTGCTATGCACCTCGAAAAACCACAGGCACTCAATGCCACCCTGTAAAAGCAGCTGTGGGGACTATACCCTGGAGAGCCACAGGGGCCAGAGATGTCCAAGAGCTTCGGAGTCCACCCTTTGTGTCAGTGTGGCCTGGATGTGAGACACAGAGTAAAAGGAGATTAATTTGGAGCTTTAAGATTTAATGACTGCCCTGCTGGATTTGGGACTTGCATGGAACATATAACGTCTTTGTTTTGACCATTTTCTCAGTATTGGAATGGCAACATTTACCCAATGCCTGTATGCCCACTGTATCTTGGAAGTAACAAACTTGTTTTTTTTTTTTATTTTATGGGCTCATAGGTGGAAGGGACTTGCCTTGTCTCAGATGAGACTTTGAACTTGGAATTTTAAGTTAATGACAGAATGAGTTGACTTGGGGAACTGTTGAGAAGAAATAAATGTGTTTTGAAATGTGAGAAGGACATGAAATTTGGGCAGGGCCAGGAGTGGAATGATATTGTTTGGCTCTGCATCCCCATCCACATCTCATATTGAATTGTGATCCTGAGAATTGGAGGTGGGGGGTGGGAGGTGATTGGATCATGGGAGTGCTTTCTAATGATTTCACTTTCTGTAGCAATGTGAGGATGGACAAATACAAGGATTTTAGAATAATTTTTGAACTTAAAGTTTGGAAATTGTATCATAGCACTTTCAGTGGAAACTGATCCTTCTGTTACTCTCCTTCCTAAAGGAAAAAAAGTATAGTCACTCTGTTTTGCATCTTTCATGAGATGGTAAGTCAGGTGTGGCCATGAGAAGAAACAGGAGAGGCTCAGGAAAAAACATTTATGATGCTCACAGGTCCCAGAGAGACAAGATCACTGCATGCTGAGAGGGGAATCACATGGGAATGAGCATGAAGGGATCAGGATCACCCAAGCAGATGGGAAGCAGAGAGAGAGAGAGAGAGAGAACCTGTGAGCAAGTACCTTTATTGAGGTTCAGTGGGGGACCACAAGAAAAGGAGTAAGGGGATTTCACTGGTGTGTTTGAATGTCACTAGGTCACAGTCAGGAAAGGAAGTAGGAAGGAGAACCTCTAGCGGGGACCGACCTTATCACATTGGTGCACCTGGTTGCCTAAATTGGAAACTCACGGCCCTTTTATGGAGATGTTGAAGCAGCAGGAAAATACGTAGTTTTAAGGCTGCAACACACACTATCTGTGAGAGAAAAGAGTAAAAAATATTAATACACTTTTTGTGCTGTAGATTCAAAATTGGGATATCAAGCAATGGAATTTAACTTAATACTTCAGCAGTTTGCTGTTATGAGAAGTTCTGAAATTAAAAGAAAGCTTAGCAAAGCTCACACAAAGAAAAATATATAAATACTAAGTTGGAGGTTGCAACAGAAATATGGTTTTAAGAGTTGTGTAATATATGTTCTAAATGTATGAAGTGGTAGGTCAATGTGACAAATAGATTTTATCATAATTAATTATAAAATATTTTTGTCTTTGGACAGAATGAAAAGGTGTACTTATTAGATTATGTGTTGCACCTAATATTAAAAGTACAGAATGCCATGTTATTTGAACAGGAAGCATTATTGAGTATAATTCTCAATAGCTTTGCTGAATTTGATTTTCTATAATAATTTGTTGTAAATTTTTCCATTTGTGTAATCTCATTATAAATTGATTTTTGGTTAAGAAACAAAAGAGGTAGGCTGGGGGTGGTGGCTCATGCCTGTAATCCCAGCACTTTGGAAGGCTGAGGCAGGTGGATCACCTGAGGTCAGGAGTTCAAGACCAGCCTGGCCAACGTGGCGAAACCCCATCTCTTCTAAAAATACAAAACTTAGCTGGGTGTGGTGGTGCTCACCAGAGGCATGAGAATTGCTTGAACCTGGGAGGCAGAGTTTGCAGTGAGCCAACATTGTGCCATTGTACTCCAGCGTGGGCAACAACAGAGCAAGACTCTGTCAAAAAAAGAAAAAAAGATGCAACGCATAGGTTCTATTTTATGATTAAGTCTTTATTGAGAAGATATTTTCATGCTCAAGAAAACTGCAATATATTGTCAATGCAAATATTTCATTATTTTTGTTTCAGTGTTTGCTTTTGTATTTTAAAAGTTTATGGCTTAAGGTCAGGCACAGTGGCTCATGCCTGTAATCCCAGAACTTTGGTAGGCCAAGGAAGGTGGACCACCTGCGATCAGGAGTTCGAGAACAGCCCAGCCAACATAGCGAAACCTTGTCTCTACTAAAACTATAAAAATTAGCCAGGCATGGTGGTGTGCACCTATAGTCCCAGCTTCCCAGGAGGCTGAGGCAGGAGAATCGCTTGAACTCAGGAGGTGGAAGTTGCAGTGAGCCAAGATCATGCCGCTGCACTCCAGTCTGGGTGGCAGTGCAAGACCCCATCTCAAAAAAAAAAAAAAAAAAAAAAAGTTTATGGCTTAAAATTAGGCCATAGGACATTAAAGAAATACTTGGTTTTGTCTCTTAAAGACCTTTTTAGGGGCCAGTATAGTTGACACTGAGGTAAAGACCTACCTCAGACCTCTTTGTCTTTTTTAAACCCAAATCTGCTTATTACTAAATGTCAGCTTGGTAGGCTCCCAAGTAGACTAGGTTTAAGGAAATTGCTAGGGCATGGAATTTGGGCTAAGCTTATCTAGTATCATATGAAATAATAAATTACTTGTTGCAGAAATAATTTCTTGGAATTTTCACAGTCCATGGTATTTTTCTTATAGATCTTACTTCTGACCACCTTGTTTTTTTGTTTTTTTTTTGAGATGGAGTCTCGCTCTGTCGCCCAGGCTGGAGTGCAGTGGCCGGATCTCAGCTCACTGCAAGCTCCGCCTCCCGGGTTTACGCCATTCTCCTGCCTCAGCCTCCCGAGTAGCTGGGACTACAGGCGCCCACCACCTCGCCCAGCTAGTTTTTTGTATTTTTTAGTAGAGACGGGGTTTCACCGTGTTCGCCAGGATGGTCTCGATCTCCTGACCTCGTGATCCACCCGTCTCAGCCTCCCAAAGTGCTGGGATTACAGGCTTGAGCCACCGCACCCGGCCCTGACCACCTTGTTTTATGGTTACTTATATGTAGCATGCATTTCCCCTACTAGATTGTAAGAAAGAGACCAAATTTTACTTATTTTGAAAGAACCCATACCATTTTTTACAGTGACTTAGCATATAGGAGTTACCTAATCAATGTTCTTTCAATATCAAATTGCTGAAATTCATTTATCTAAATTAAAATATAAGATTATGGATGATGCCAAAAATGTATTTAGAGAAAATTTTGGCTTCACCACAATTACAAACATCCAAGATGCAATAATTGAACTTGCTGTATATATCAACTTGCAGAAAGATGTCATTGCCTTTCTTTCTCCTTCTCTTTTATTTTCTTAATCAGCAGCTCACTGAAGTACTTCCTGTAAGTGAGCTGCTTCAAGTTTTAGCACCCTCCAGAGACTTTCAGGATATTCTGACACTGGTCCTTGGAAAATAGGCAGGTAAATTCTTGGCAGAAATCCACAATTTTGCATTAGAGACATAAAGGTTGCCAGGACTTGCAGCACGTGATGTGTTTTTATGGCACTGAGGCAGTCTTTGTCGGAACAGATAGATATCTCAGCAGCCTGACGTACCAGGCCCTTGAGTCGCTGTGCTAGGAAACTGATCATAAGGAAGAGATGCAGGCTCCCAAGAGATATTCAAGATGACCTTCCAGGTGTGGAAAGAAAATATTAGAGCTTCAATTTACATATTTTATCTAAAACTATGAAATAAATTATACTTTATTAATAGTTAATACATACTTTGCCAAAATGTGGTTCTCAATATATCCTGAGAAAAGAGTGGGAGAGGGTGATGCTGATGCTCTTTTTTCTTTGTTTACTTCAACCTATCAGAGTTCACTAATCCTGACTCTGATTCTAACCTTAACCCTTGCCAAGTGTAACAGACCCCGTCAACACCACACCCCATACCTGCGGGGCCCACCTGAATTCACCTTAGGTGTGGTAAGCAGTTTCCTAAAAGCTCTCCAACTCTAAACCAGCCTCTCTCTTCTTCTCCTGATTCTCCAACATCATGGAGTTTGCTCTGTCAAAAACAGATGCAACCCTGAAGTGAGAGGGGTTCGTGCCACCAGGGACACTCATCAACCAATGGGGAAGGAAAGTAAGTGGATAAATGCCCCAGCCTCCTCATCATCCAAGAAAGGATGACTTAAGGGGTGCTCCACATGGCTTCTCAGAGGGTTGCTGTTGGGATTAGGCCCACAAAAGCAACATGTTCATTAACATACACTTTATCTCACTTCCCAATAAAATGACCTGTGTATGTACCACATTTTCTTTATCCAATCTCTCACTGATGGGCATTTTGGTTGATTCCGTGTGTTTGTTATTGTGAATAGTGCTATAATGAACATTCACCTGGATGATGAAATAATCTGTACAAAAAACCCCCATGACCTGAGTTTACCTACATAACAAACCTTCAAATATACCCCCAATCCTAAAATAAAAGTTTTAATAAGAAAAGAAAAGAAAAGAAAAGGAAAAATTACCTGCACCCAAGATCTTGATTCAGGGTCTACTATTGAGGAAACCCAAGAAGTCAGGTTAAGTGGATTTGTGTACTATGTTATGTGGTTAAACTCACATAATGTATACATGTTTCAAAAAGATTTGAGCAAAGAAACTTTATATTGAAGATTACGCTGATAATGTAAGAGCGAGTGAACAAGAAAATGCCATCACTGACAATTCTCTGAATCCAAGTAAGAGCTCTTTGTCAGCCAAATTGCAATATAAAAATAATGACTATCTAATCAGATCTGACAAGAAGTAGGCAAGAAAATAAAAATTGTCAAGGACTATTTGAAATAGGCATTTACATTTATAATGATAAACCTTAATCTACCTTGAGTTTGTGTCTTGAGATGCTAATGATAATATGATACCATCACAATTGACAAGAACTTAAACTATAGTATTTGCTTCATCTTTATTTCATTCTTTTTATATTTCTCTGTTTCATGATGTAATATATTAGTAAAGTGGTACATCTACTAATTTATACATTTGTGAATAATTTATAAATTTGCCCATGCAGCACCTTACCAAATAGAGGTACTTGCAAAGATTTCTTCACTGATGAGCCTATGATTAAAAATCGTTAGGACCACTGTGTGAAGAATAATAGTCTTTGCAACTCTCTATCAGAGGTCACCACATTGAAACCCCTAATTTTAAAGATGAGAAAAGTGAGCTCCAGATAGTTTAAATAGCTTTTCCAAGATCACACTTCTAATTGATGGTAGAACCAAGTTATAACGCAGGTTTTCTGACACCCATTTTAAAAACCTTTCCACTCTACCACAGAATGTAAAACATCTGACATGTGTTTATCATGATTTGGAGGGCACATTTGTCTTTGACACACATTCTGTGCTTCTGTCTGCTCTCGTGACCCACGTTGACTCTCAGTGTCTTTATATACTTGACCCCTTTGTTTGCTGACTTTAATTCCTCCATGTGGACATCTCTTTCACTTTCACTCATGGGGTCCAGACCATCTACTTGCCTTGTCCTATATGGCAGCTCCAAATTATGTTTTGTCCTGCCTTACAGCCTTGTCTTTTCAACTCAATACTGCCCATGGTCCAAAATGACAGGGCAAATATTCTCCAAGTGGTCTAGATCCTACTCCAGAGGCCTATTTGGCTTCAAGCTATAGGAGCCATGCTGGTTGTATCTCACATACCATTGGATCAGTAGACCCTAATTAACTCTTCAGTTTCGCCTCAAACTCTAAGTTAATTTTGATTCTGAAGTGCTCTATAATTAGATGAGGGGTTGGATGAGGCAGAGAAATGAATTTAGTTCCAGATTCACATCTATAAGTTTGTGAATTTAGTATCTACTATATTTTTATAGCTATAATGGAAAAAGTAATTAGAACGTGAGTGTAATACATAGAAGTAGAGCAAAAGAAAACATAAGGAAGTGCAGTGGTTAAGAGCATGGATTTAAAGCCAAACTGCCTGCAGTCTAATTCTAGCACTGCTAGCACTACCATTTATTAGCAGCATAAATTTGGGCAACTAAGGTAACTTCTGTCTCCCCATTTATAAAATCTGAATAATAACTTCATCTACTTTGGAAGATTGTGATGATTAAATTAGGTAATATTGCTAAAGCTTTTAGAATAATGTCTGGTAAATAGCAAGCACTATGTAAGTATTAGAAGATAGAGGATCTTCACAAAACGTAATTGTTGTATAGATATGCATCTATTGAATTAACAAATGTCTGATGGTCTGTTTCTGTATACAAAATTGTACTAGGTGTGCAGATGACATGATTGTATACTTAGAAAACCCCATTGTCTCAGCCCAAAGTCTCCTTAAGCTGATAAGCAATTTCAGCAAAGTCGCAGAATACAAAATCAATGTGCAAAAATCTCAAGCATTCTTATACATCAATAACAGACAAACAGAGAGCCAAATCATGAGTGAACTCCCATTCACAATTGCTTCAAAGAGAATAAAATACCTAGGAATCCAACTTACAAGGGATGTGAACGACCTCTTCAAGGAGAACTACAAATCACTGCTCAGTTACATAAGAGAGGACATGAACAAATGGAAGAACATTCCATGCTCATGGATAGGAAGAATCAATATCATGAAAATTGCCATACGGCCCAAGGTAATTTATAGATTCAATACCATCCCCATTAAGCTACCAATGACTTTCTTCACAGAATTGGAAAAAACTACTTTAAAGTTCAAATGAAACCAAAAAAGAGCCCACATTGTCAAGACAATCCTAAGCCAAAAGAACAAAGCTGGAGGCATCATGCTACCTGACTTCAAACTATACTACAAGGCTACAGTAACCAAAACAGCATGGTACCAAATTCTGGTACCAAAACAGAGATATAGACCAATGGAACAGAACAGAGCCCTCAGAAGTAATACCACACATCTACAACCATCTGATCTTTGACAAACCTGACCAAAATGAAATGGGGAAAGGATTCCCTATTTAATAAATGGTGCTGGGAAAACTGACTAGCCATAAGTAGAAAGCTGAAACTGGATCACTTCCTTACATCTTACATGAAAATTAATTCAAGATGGATTAGAGACTTGAATGTTAGGCCTAAAACCATAAAAACCCTAGAAGAAAACCTAGGCAATACCATTCAGGACATAGGCATGGGCAAGGACTTCATGTCTAAAACACCAAAAGCAGTGGCAACAAAAGCCAAAATTGACAAATAAGATCTAATTAAACTAAAGAGCATCTGCACAGCAAAAGAAAATACCATCAGAGTGAACAGGCAACCTATAGAATGGGAGAAAATTTTTGCAATCTACTCATCTGACAAAGGGCTAATATCAGATTTCAGATTCCAGAATCTACAAAGAACTCAAACAAATTTACAAGAAAAAAATCAAACAACTCCATCAAAAAGTGGGCAAAGGGTATGAACAGACACTTCTCAAAAGAAGAAAGAAGACATTTATGTAGCCAATAGACCCATGAAAAAATGCTCATCATCACTAGCCATCAGAGAAATGCAAATCAAAACCACAATGAGATACCATCTCACACCAGTTAGAATGGTCATCATTAAAAGTCAGGAAACAGGTGCTGGAGAGGATGTGGAGAAATGGGAACACTTTTACACTGTTGGTGGGAATGTAAACTAGTTCAACCATTGTGGAAGACAGTGTGGCGATTCCTCAAGGATCTAGAACTAGAAATCTCATTTGACCCAGCCATCCCATTACTGGGTATATACCCAAAGGATTATAAATCATGCTGTTATAAAGACACATGCACACGTATGTTTATTGTGGCACTATTCACAATAGCAAAGACTTGGAACCAACCAAAATGTCCATCAGTGACAGACCGGATTCAGAAAATGTGGCACATATACACCATGGAATACTATGCAGCCATAAAAAAGGATGAGTTTGTGTCCTTTGTAGGGACATGGATGCAACTGGGAACCATAATTCTCAGCAGACTATTGCAAGAACAGACAAACAAACACCGCATGTTCTCACTCATAGGTGGGAATTGAACAATGAGTTTACCTGGATTTGGGAAGGGGAACATCACACATGGGGGCCTATTATGGGGAGGGGGAGGGGGGAGGGATGGCATTGGGAGTTATACCTGATGTAAAGGACGAGTGGATGGGTACTGATGAGTTGATGGGTGCAGCACACCAACATGGCACAAGTATACATATGTAACAAACCTGCACGTTGTGCACATGTACCCTAGAACTTAAAGTATAATAAAAATAAATAAATAAATAAAAATCACGTGAATGTTCATAATTTATTTATCAAGTAGACAAGTTATGGCCCAACCATACAATAGAATACTATGCAGCTGTCAAATAGACTGAAATACCTCTCTATTAATGTGGAAAGATCTCTGTATTCACTTCCTAAGGCTGCTGAAACAAAGTATCATATAAGATAACAGAAGTTTATTGCATTATAGTTCTGAAGGCTAGAAGTGATACTGGTGATGAAGCCATATGGGTCTGCTGAAACCTCAATTTTTGACTCCAGAAGAAAGAATTTGGGTGAGGGGCATAAGGCAGAAGGAGAGACCAAGACACATTTTAGAGCAGGAGTGAAAGTTTATTAAAAAGCTTTAGACCAGGAACAAAAGAAAGGAGAGCACACCTGGAAGATGGCCAAGTGGGGCGACTTGAAGGACAAGTGTGTGGTTTGACCCTTTGACTTGGGAGTTTTATACGTTCGCATGCTTCTGGGGTCTTGTGTCCCTTCTCCCCGATTCCTCCTTTGGGGTGGGCTGTCCTCATGCACAGTGGTCTGCTAACAGTCGGGAGGTGAACATGCTCATTGGAGGCATTCTTCCCTTACTGGTGGAATGTCCCTGGAAGGTCATATACCAGTTAAACTTCACTGTTTTGCCTCTTTTTTTTTGTTGTTGACATGGAGTCTCGCTGTGTCACCCAGGCTGGAGTGCAGTGGCGCAATCTCGGCTCACTGCAAGCTCTGCCTCCCAGGTTCATGCCATTCTCCTGCCTCAGCCTCCCGAGTAGCTGGGACTACAGGCACCCCGCCACCACGCCCGGCTAATTTTTTTTTTTGTATTTTTAGTAGAGACAGGGTTTCACCGTGTTAGCCAGGATGGTCTCGATCTCCTGACCTCATGATTCACCCACCTCGGCCTACCAAAGTGCTGGGATTACAGGTGTGAGCCACCGTGCCCCACCGCCATTTTGCCTCTTAATGTGCATGCTTGAGCCTGCTTGCCCAACTCCTGATACATACCAGGAAGCTGCTGATCACCAGTTTCAGGTTTTTTCTATGCATAAGGAGACTGTCTTTCCTTGGGACTGGCTGTAAGCTGTTATTATTTGAGAGAGACAGTTAACAACTGCCTGATCATCACCTGATGGTCGTCTGACTTTCATGGTGGTGGGGGGCCCTCTCCTGCCCTTTTCATGCCTGACTAGCTACCTATTGTAATAGAAGTCCCAAATCACGGTGTTGGTAGTACCAGGCTCCCTCTGAAACCTGCAGGTGAGAATCTTTCCTTGCCTTTTCCTAGCTTCTGGTAATTTGCCAGCAAGCCTTGGGGTTCCTTGGCCTGCAGCTGCTTGACTCCAATCTCTGTCTCTGTTGTTACATGGCATTCCTCCTGTATGTCTCTGTCTCTTCTTATAAGGACACTTAGTCACATTGGATTGAAGACCCATCCTACTCCAGTATGACCTCACCTTAACTAATTACATTTGCAGCGAACTTATTTCCAATACGGTCACTTTCTGAGGTATTAGGGGTTAGGACTCGAAGATACTTTTTGGGGGGATACAATTCAATCTATAACAATCTCCAAGATAAATTAGGCAAAACAACAACAACAACATGTAGAGCAGAGTAAATGGCATGATACATTTGTATAAAAGAAATATATGCACACATATTACACAAATGTTTGTAAACTCATTAGAGTATCTCCAGAACAATTCATAAAATGCCAGTGGCCTTCATGCAGGAAAACTTTGTAGCTGGCAGAAACAGGACAGACGAATTACACTTCTTAGTTACTGTTTTTTTTTTTTTTTTTTTTTTGCACTTTTTGAATTCTATGTTAACTATTTTTAAAAATTCCCTGAACAACTATTCTTCAGTTACTGTGCATCTATTTAACATCCAATTCCCTCAAATATTCGGAGAAGGTATTGAGATCATTTTTTTCTGAGCTGCTCCGGCAAGATTAATCAGAAAGGGAATTCACTCAGTTTAATGCCAGTCTGAAATATTAAGTAGAGAGAAAAACCAGAACCAAGATGAGATAATGGGCTCAGAAACTGTGTGATCAGAATCCAAAGCTAAGCAAACACATATGACAGAAGTTGAGTTCAAATTCTCCAGCAGGATAATTATGGATGTGAGGGCCAAGGTCAGAAATAGCAAGGTAAGTCACTCATACAGTGGTGTCTTAGTGGGCAGTATTTTCTAACCCTGCCAGTCCTAAGAATCATTTTTTCCACATACTCTGCTTCCAACAGTCTGAGGCCTTGGCCACAAAATCTGAATGTTTAATATGTGCAGAGAGAAAGTTTGGCAAACACTAAAGATCAGACAGAGACCAGAGGGAGGAGAGAGATTTAATGACTATCTTTGGTGTTATCTCTTTCTCTACCTGATTCTGCCTTAAAATTAACCCTGATCCTAAAGCATAAGCAAACTCTTCAGCTCAGGACTATTTGGGTGACCTAGCTTTTGCCTGACCATCCCACTGTTATCCTTTATTCATCCCTGCTTCTCCCCAATAACTCTAATATTAAAATTTCTCTGACACAAGCTTTTCATTTCCTCCTGTATTATTTACATCCTTGAGGAATATGGTCAAACTGATATTCCTAAGGGTTTCAAGTGAGAGTAAGCATAAGAGATCAGGATCTAGAATGGAATTGATAATGGAAGAACTACAATTACCCTGCAGGATGTAAATTAGGTCTTTCATAGGATGAAAATTAGGTCTTTCAACAGAATTAGAAAACATGCTGTTGATTACAAAAATTTTCAAACTGTATCTTGATGTAATTTGTTTTGTAAGGAGTTGATAGTATGCTGTCTAAATAGGATTGGTAGTACAATAAGTTTGGAAAATACTAATAATTATTACCTCTTTAAAGACTCACTATGAATATTGTAGTTAAGGCTCTAAGAAGCCTTGATGTAAAAAAAAACTGTTTGATTCATTGAACTCAGAGTTTACAAAACTCACTTGACTACATATCTGTTTTTTACACTATACTTTTTGAAGTTTTCTTGCAAATCTGCAGTTCCAAGAAGCATACTGGGTGAAATTGGACTATTTCTGGGCACATTTATATATTTAACAAACATTTATCAAATATTATCTAGAAGAATAAACTAGGCAAAATTTTTTCCACAAAACATAGGAAATTTTTTTACAAACTCCTTTACTAACATGCATTATTTTGTAATTTTGTTTTCATTTTATTTTTTATTTTTTGTTTTTTTATATTCATTTTTTATTATACTTTAAGTTCTAGGGTACATGTGCATAACGTGCAGGTTTGTTACATATGTATACTTGTGCCATGTTGGTGTGCTGCACACATCAACTCGTCAGCACCCATCAATTCATCATTTATATCATGTATAACTCCCAATGTAATACCTCCCCTCCCCCATGATAGGCCTCAGTGTGTGATGTTCCCCTTCCCGAGTCCAAGTGATCGCATTGTTCAGTTCCCACCTATGAGTGAGAACATGCGGTGTTTGGTTTTCTGTTCTTGTGATAGTTTGCTAAGAATGATGGTTTCCAGCTGCATCCATGTCCCTACAAAGGATGCAAACTCATCCTTTTTTATGGCTGCATAGTATTCCATGGTGTATATCTGCCACATTTTCTTAATCCAGTCTGTCACAGACATTTGGGTTGATTCCAAGTCTTTGCTATTGTGAATAGTGCCGCAATAAACATACGTGTGCATGTGTCTTTATAGCAGCATGATTTATAATCCTTTGGGTATATACCCAGTAGTGGGATGGCTGGGTCATATGGTACATCTAGTTCTAGATCCTTGAGGAATTGCCATACTGTTTTCCATAATGGTTGAACTAGTTTACAATCCCACCAACAGTGTAAAAGTGTTCCTATTTCTCCACATCCTCTCCAACATCTGTTGTTTCCTGACTTTTTAATGATTGCCATTCTAACTGGTGTGAGATGGTATCTCATTGTGGTTTTGATTTGCATTTCTCTGATGGCCAGGGATGATGAGCATTTTTTCATGTGTCTATTGACTGTATGAATGCCTTCTTTTGAGAAATGTCTGTTCATATCCTTTGCCCACATTTTGATGGGGTTGTTTGTTTTTTTTCTTGTATATTTGTTTGAGTTCTTTGTACATTCTGGATATTAGCCCTTTGTCAGATGAGTAGATTGCAAAAATTTTCTCCCATTCTGTAGGTTGCTTGTTCACTCTGATGGTAGTTTCTTTTGCTGTGCAGAAGCTCTTTAGTTTAATTAGATCCCATTTGTCAATTTTGGCTTTTGTTGCCGTTGCTTTTGGTGTTTTAGACATGAAGTCCTTGCCCATGCCTATGTCCTGAATGGTACCACCTAGGTTTTCTTCTAGGGTTTTTATGGTTTTAGGTCTAACATTCAAGTCTCTAATCCATCTTGAATTAATTTTCGTATAAGGAGTAAGGAAAGGATCCAGTTTCAGCTTTCTACTTATGGCTAGCCAATTTTTCCAGCACCATTTATTAAATAGGGAATCCTTTCCCCATTTCTTGTTTCTCTCAGGTTTGTCAAAGATCAGATGGTTGTAGATGTGTGGTATTATTTCTGAGGACTCTGTTCTGTTCCATTGGTCTATATCTCTGTTTTGGTACCAGTACCATGCTGTTTTGGTTACTGTAGCCTTGTAGTATAGTTTGAAGTCAGGTAGCATGATGCCTCCAGCTTTGTCCTTTTGACTTAGGATTGTCTTGGCAATGTGGGCTCTGTTTTGGTTCCATATGAACTTTAGAGCAGTTTGTTCCAACTCTGTGAAGAAACTCATTGGTAGCTTGATGGGGATGGCATTGAATCTATAAATTACCTTGGGCAGTATGGCCATTTTCACGATATTGATTCTTCCTATCCATGAGCA